>NW_004443957.1:14192993-14194534 GCF_000243295.1 Trichechus manatus latirostris | reverse complement strand
GTAATATTAATGATATTGTTCAATAATTTCCCCATTCAGTTGGATCACCTTTTTTGGGAATAGGCATAAATATGATCCCTTCCAGTTGATTGGCCCAGTAGCTGTCTTCCAAATTTCTTGGCATAGATGAGTGAGCACTTCCATCGCTGCATCCGTTCATTGAAACGTCTCAATTGATACTCCGTCAATTCCTGGAGCCTTGTTTTTCACCAGTGCCTTCAGTGCAGGTTGGACTTCTTCCTTCAGTACCATTGGTTCCTGTTCATATGCTACCTCTTGAAATGATTGAATGTCTACCACTTGTTTTTGGTATAATGACTCTGTGTATTCCTTCCATCTTCTTTTGATGCTTCTTGCATCTTTTAATATTTTCCGCATAGAATCCTTCACTATTGCAACTTGAGGCTTGACTTTTTTCTTCAGTTCTTTCAGCTTGAGAAATGCCAAATGTGTTCTTCCCTTTTGGTTTTCTATCTCCAGCTCTTTGTACATGTCATTATAATACTTTACTTTGTCTCCTGTAGCCACCCTTTGAAATCTTCTGTTCAGTTTTTTTACTTCATCATTTCTTCCTTTTGCTTTAGCTGTTCGACATTCAAGAGCAAGTTTCAGAGTCTCTTCTGACATCCATTTGGTCTTTTCTTTCTTTCCTGTCTTTTTAATGACCTCTTCCTTTCTTCATGTATGATGTCCTTGATGTCATTCCACAACTCGTCTGGTCTTTGGTCATTAGTGTGCAATGTGCCAAATCTGTTCTTGAGATGGTCTCTAAATTCAGGTGCGATATACTCAAGGCTGTACTTTGGCTCTCGTGGACTTGTTCTAATTTTCTTCAGTTTCAACTTGAACTTGCATATGAGCAATTGATGGTCTGTTCCACAGGCGGCCCCCTGGCCTTGATCTGACTGATGATATTGAGCTTTTCCATCGTCTCTTTCAACAGGTGTAGTCTGTTTGAGTCCTGTATATTCCATCTGGTGAGGTCCATGTGTATAGTTGCCATTTATGTTGGTGAAAAAAGGTATTTGCAATGAAGAAGTTGCTAGTCTTACAAAATTCTATCACACGATCTCTGGCTTTGTTTCTATCACCAAGGCCATATATTCCAACTACCAATCCTTCTTTGTTTCCAACTTTCACATTCCAATCACCAGTAATTATCAATGCATCCTGATTGCATGTTCGATCAATTTCAGACTGCAGAAGCTGGTAAAAATCTTCAGTTTCTTCATCTTTGGCCTTAGTGATTGGTGCATAAATTTGAATAGCAGTCGTATTAACTGGTCTTCCCTGTAGGCGTACGGATATTATCCTATCACTGACAGCATTGTACTTCAGGATAGATCCTGAAATGTTCTTTTTGATGATGACTGCAATGCCACTCTTCTTCATGTTGTCATTCCCAGCATAGTAGACCGTATGATTGTCTGATTCAGAATGGCCAATATCATTCCATTTTAGCTCACTAATGCCTAAGATATCCATGTTTATGCATTCCATTTCATTTTTGATGATTTCCAATTTTCCTAGATTCATACTTC
>NW_004443957.1:14187193-14191896 GCF_000243295.1 Trichechus manatus latirostris | reverse complement strand
AAGGTTTTCACTGGCTAATTCTTTTCAGAAGTAGACTACCAGGTCCTTCTTCCTAGTCTGTCTTAGTCTGGAAGCTCAGCTGAAACCTGTCCGCCATGGGTGACCCTGCTGGTATCTGAATACTGGTGGCATAGCTTCCAGCATCACAGCAACACACAAGCCCCCACAATATGACAAACTGACAGACACTTGGGGGATGGAATGAAGCAACAACTTAATGGGTATAGAGTTTCTGTTTCTGGTGATGAAAGAGTTTTGGAAATAGTGGTGATGATTGTACAATATTGTTAATGTGATTAAAGCCACTGAAATGTACATTTAAAAATGGTTAAAATGGCAAATTTTATATTAGATATATTTTACCACAATAATTTTGTTTTAGAATAGAGAGAGAGAGATGGCCGGAATGTGTGATCCATAAAGTTTCTGTCAGTTCTAACTGTGTGTTTATGTGATAAAGTTCAGGCCAAGCAAAAGGCAGAGACCTGAGTATGACTTTGTGTCTCGAGGCAGCTGATGCTATAGGAAGAGCATGACTGCAGAGGCTGTGGGGTTTGGTTCTTACCAGGAATTCCATCTTTCTACTTGTAAGCAGGCCCAGACGGGGCTCTTGATCCTCTTATTTCTTCATTCTCATAGGGCCTAGAGACTCGACCTCGGTTTCTTTCTTCCTTAGCACTGATGCCTCTCATGCCATCCTTGGAACTGCTCTTCTCCTCAGATCTGTGTATGAAGTTGGACACAGCCTGCCTGCAGAGAAAAGCATACATGCCTTTTTCATTTTATAGAGGTTTATTCTTAGTAAGTACAAAGATTCTATTGAGGGAAACTAAAATAACAAATATAGGTAAGTTATGGAGTTTAAAATGGAGTCTCTGGGTGGTGCAAATGGTTAGCACACTTTGCTGCTAATTGAAAGGTTGAAGGTTCGAGTCCACCCAAATGTGTATCAAAAGAAAGACGTGCTGATCTACTTTGAAAAAATCAGGCATCAAAAACCTTATGGTGCACATTTCTACTCTGACATACATGGAGTCACCATGAGTTGGAATCAACTCGATGGCAGCTGCTCTGGTCTATAGAGTTTAAAATCATCTTTGTTATTTGTCAGAGACATGACTTTTGGTTTCTAGTTGCCATCCCTTGACTCTAGAATCGGGCTGCCTGGGTTCTCATCCTAACTCTTAGAATTTCATTTCCTTGTCTTTAAAATGGAGTAGTAGCATTATCTATTAGGTTGAAACATGAAATTGCAATTTTGGTAGGTCACGTGTTGACAGTTGCATATAGTTGAACTTAATACATCATAGGATTGTTGTGTAGATGAAATGAATAATGCATGTGAAGCACTTATCATAATACCTGACATGAAAGTACTCAATACCAGCAAGCTGTGATGATCCTAATGATTTTTATCTGAGATGGTAACTGAGGTCTTGTTAGACTTCTACCATCAGTTCAGTATTTCTAAGTGACACAAGACAAATGCCTAGCTTTTTCTGACCTTTGCCGAAAGGTAAAGGACAAGTGGGCAGGCAGCCTCTGAGGCTCACTCTTTTCATTATGTTGCCTTGAATGTGATGTTGGAGAAGAAGAGCAGGGCCCTCATGTCTCAAGTGGAGTTCTGGTGGTGCAGTTGATTATAGTGCTTGACTGCTAACCAAAAGTTGTAGGTTCAAGTGAACACAGAGATGCCTCTGAAGAAAAGCCTAGTGATCTACTTCTGAAAAATCAGCCATTGAAAACTCTATGGAGCTCAGTTCTACTTCGATACACATGGAGTTGCCATGAGTCAGAATCCACATGATGGCAACTGGTTTCATGTCCCAAGTAGATGTTTTAAATCTCCAGATCCCTCTGTACTGAGAAACACCAAATCCCCAAGCCTCTCCATATACTGAGTTATCTCAGAGGCATTTCCTCACACTGCCCCCTTAATATTCTTGTGACCCCAAGTGAGTCATTGGATTTTTTTGATGTCAGATTCCTCATTTTCATTTTCCAACCAATATGTAGTGAGTGTTTGCTAGGTTAGAGGCAATGGCATTCTGCTTTTACAAACAAAAATTAATACTCCTAATAATATTGTTCTTCATTTTTTATTCATCCCTCCAAATATTTATTGGACACTTAACTAGATGTCAAGAATGTCAGACAATGGACAAAATGACAAGCAAGTCAGATACAACTCTGTCCTCATGGATCTTACAGTCTACTAGGAGAGATGGACGTTAAATACATAATCTTATACACATACATGTAAAGTGACAATTGTGGTAAATCTTATGAATGAGAATAGGTAGTATTATGGCAGCAAGAAGTAGAGAGCTTTGGCCTAGTCTGGGGACATAAGTCAGACCTGCCAAATAGCCCATACCATGCCTTTGAGAGAGTTAGGTAAAGGCGTCCCAGGAGAGGCAGTTCTGTGCCAGGATACAGGGATTGGAGTGTGGCTAGATTTCATCCATCATTTGCCCCTCAGCCAGGTGCTGCATTTAGGGTATAACACAAATGTACACAGCAGTTGTTATGGATTGAATTGTATCCCCCACAATATGTGTTGGAATCCTAACCCCTATACCTTTTGGAAATGGTCTTTTCTTTGTTATGTTATTGTATCCTAGACCTAATCAATTCTGAGTTATAAGAAGAGCATATTAGACACAGAAGCAAGAACATACCGAGGGTGGGTAGTGGGTGGTGGTGAAGATAGATGCCATGTGAGGATCGCCAAGGAACTGAGGAACGCCAGGGCTATAGGAGCTGAAAGAGACAAGGATCTCCCCCAGAGCCAACACAGAGAGAAGGCCTTCCCCTAGAGCTAGTGCCCTGAATTTGGATTTCTTGCCTCTTAAACTGTGAGACAATAAATTTCTATTCTTTAAAGCCACCCATCTTTGTTATTTTTGTTACGGCAGCACTATTTAACTAAGACAGCCGCTGTCTCAGTTTCCTAGTGCTGCCATAACACAAATACCACAAGCGGGTGGCTTTAAAGAACAGAAGTGTATTGTCTCACGGTGCTGGAGGCTGAAAGTCCAAATCAGGGTCTTGGCCATGATCCATCCTTCTAAATCTCCTAGTTTTTGGTGACTGCTGGCAATCTTTGGTGCTCCTTTGCTACTTAGAGATGCGTCTGTCTCTGTTGTCACATGATATCTTCCCCTGTATCTCTCTCTGTGTGTGTGTACTCCCCTTTCTGTAAGACCTCACTCAGAAGGGATAAGATTTAGGACCTACCCTACTCCTATATGACCTAATTAACATAACAAAGGAGAACCTTTATTTCCTAACAGAGTCGCATTCACAGGGATCAGTATTTCAACATATGTTTTTTGGGGGTCACAATACAATCCATAACAGCAGCTTTGGGTCAGGGAAGGCTTCCTTTAGGAAACAATGTGGGTACTGTGTTATGTGAGAGGAGAAGAAATCAGTGAAGATGTGAAGATAACGTGTTTGTATTTGGTGAGGTTGGGAGTTGGAGTAGTACTCCAGTCAAAAAGAATGGTGCAAAGGCCCTGTGGCAGACAGAGACATGCCCCACTTGAAAAACAGAAAATCTCCAATGAGATTAGAGGTCAGAAAGTAATGGTGAGCAATGTGAGAAGTAAACCTGGAGAAGTTAGCAGAGATTAGAACTTGTGACGCACAGAAGGGGTTTTGGTCTTTATCATGAGAGCAGTAAAGAGTCATTTAACTATTTTAAGTGAATGGCAGTAATAGGATTGCATTTTTGATAGTCAAAATCACTTGGGATGTTAGGAGGAAAATGGGTTGGAGAGAGGTAACAATGGTGAATACAGAGAGAACAGTTAGGAGGATATGATCTTGGAGGTGAAAAATGGTGGTGTGTTGGAATAGCGTGATATCCAAGGAGATGGAGAGAAGGGTACATATTCAGTAAATATTAAGAGGTAAACTTGATAGGAGTTGCTGAGGGATTGAATATTAGGGATAAGGAGAGGAAGCAGTCAAGGATGATGTCAAAGTTTTGGCTTGTGGAACTGCCTAGATGGCAGAACCATTCCCTGAGATAGAGAACCCTGGACAAAGATCATCTTGGGCAGGGGAGAGGCTGAATGGGGATTGCGCTTTTGGCATCCAGGTGTAGTTATCAGGTGGGCATAGAAGCATATGTCAGCAAATCAGGGGAGAGACCTGTGTCAAAGAGAGAAATTGTGAGGTGCCTGGACAGACATGGCAATTAAAGCCATAGGTAAGGCTGAGATAACCACGGAAGAAAGTATAAGGTAAATAAGAAAAGCAGGCTTAGGCATGAGCATTTAGGAATTACAAATTCACCGGGCAGATAGAGGATGGTAAACCTTCAAATTTATTTTTGTATCCATTTTTCAGAAACTAAGGCTCAAAGTTGAGTAATTTGCCCAAAAACAGAGCTAGCAAATGGTAAACATGGAATTTGAACCTGAATCTTTCACATTCTCCAGCCCTAACTCTCCTGCTATGTCACTTTTTTTTCATTTTTTGAATAATTATTTTTTTTAAACTTTGAAGAATATTGCCATTATTTCATTTTGCATTGGATAATTTTAGTAAGTTTCTTCAATACAACTATTTTTACTTATTTATTATTATCATTTATTTTATTTTTTTTTTTAATTGTACTTCTGGTGAAGGCTTGCAGAACAAATAGTTTCTCATGAAACAGTAGTACACATATTGTTTTATGACATTGGTTA
>NW_004443957.1:14185585-14187093 GCF_000243295.1 Trichechus manatus latirostris | reverse complement strand
TGTGTATTTTCACCAAAAAAAAAAGAGGTTGAGAAGTTAGAGGGTTGATATGTTGTGGGGTTGTTAACCAATGTTATAAAACAACATGTGTACTTCTGTTTCATGAGAAACTATTTGTTCTGTAAGCCTTCACCTGAAGTACAATAAAAAAAAAATAAAATAAAATAAAAAAAAAAGAACAGAAATTTATTTTCTCTTAGATCAGGAGGCTTGAAGTCTGAATTCAGGGTGTGACACTAGGAGGAGGACCTTCTTTGTCTATTTCGGCTTCTAGTAGCTGGTAGTCCTTGAAGTCTCTGCATTTGTAGATGCATCTGCTATATGTGTTTGTTTTCATATGACGTCTTCCCCCTGTGTGTCTCTGTGTCTACTGTGTCTATTCTGCTCTTTTTATAGCTCACAAGTGATAAGGTTTAGGACCCACCCTACTGTGTTATGAGTTCTTTAACATAACAAAAGCAAAACCCTGTTTCAAAACAGGGTCATCTTTACAGGTATAAGGGTTAGCATATCAACACATATTTTTGGGGGACACAATTCAACCCATAGCAACATACAATGGAATATTATTCAGCCATAAAGAGAAATGGAGTTCTGATACATGCTATTATGAGATGGATGAACCTTGAAAATATTATGCTAAGTGAAATAAGCCAGACACAAAAGGACAAATAATTGTATGATTCCACTTACATGAAATATCTAGAGTATGCAAATTCATAGAGACAGAAAGTATATTAAAGGATTCCAGGGGCTGTGGGGAGGATGGAATGAGCTGTTGTTGTTAGATGCTGTCGAGTCCTTTCCAACTCAAAGCCACCCTGTGTACCACAGAATGAAACACTGCTTAGTCCTGTGCCATGCTCACAATCATCGTTATGCTTGAGCCCATTGTTGCAGCCACTGTGTCAGTCTATCTCATTGAGGGGCTTCCACTTTTAAAGTACAGCTGACCCTGTACTTTACCAAGCATGATGTCCTTCTCCAGGGTCTGATCCTTCCTGACAATATATCCAAATTATGTAAGACATGGTCTCGCCATCCTTGCTTCTAAGGAGCATTCTGGTTGTACTTCTTCCAAGACAGATTTGTTCGTTCTTTTGGCAGTCCATAGTATACTCAGTATTCTTTGCCAACACCACAATTCAAAGGTATCAGTTCTTCTTCGATCTTCCTTATTTATTGTCCAGCTTTCGCATGCATATGATGCGATTGAAAATACCATGGTTTGGGTCAGGCACACCTTAGTCTTCAAGGTGACATCTTTGCTTTTCAACACTTTAAAGACGTCTTTTGCAGCAGATTTGCCCAATGCAATGTGTCTTGATTTCTTGACTGCTGACTTCCATGGGTGTTGATTGTGAATCCAAGTAAAATGGAATCCTTGATAACTTCAATCTTTTCTCCGTTTATTATGATGTTGCTTATTGGTCCAGTTGTGAGGATTTTTGTTTTCTTTATGTTGAGGTGTAATCCATACTGAAGGCTGTGGTCTTTGATCTTCACCT
>NW_004443957.1:14145704-14176213 GCF_000243295.1 Trichechus manatus latirostris | reverse complement strand
GCATTATTTTCCTGAATTCTTCCAATTTTTTGTCTGTATTTTCCATGAATTTGTTTGTTTTTTCTTCATGTTTGTCAGCTTTTTGCCTCAGCTCTTGGAGAATTCTGAGTATTAGAGATTTGAATTCCCCATCAGGTAGTTCTAGTGCATTTTCTTCCACTGGAGAGTCATCTGGTGTTTTATTTTGGATGCCTACTGAAACCATCCTGTCCTGTTTTTGTAAGTGTTTTGATATTGTCTGCTGTCTTTGGGGAATTCAGTAGTTTTTTTTTTCTCGTTTGTTGACTATAGATTTGTTTGTTTCTTCCCTTTTTTTTTTTAAATTTGACTACGTCTGAGCAGGCGGACTGTGTGTTCTTTCTTGTTTGCTCGTCTGTGGGCACAATACTTTTCGCCTCCCTCTCTGATTGGCATAGTCATTCACTCAGATATGGTACGGTAGGGCAAGTCTAGCTGAAGAGGAGTTACTGGGATGGGTTGTTTGTGGCACTTACTACAGCCACCAGAGCAGGTTGGTAATCAGTGCAGGGCATGTTCCAGTAGGCTGTGCCTGTGCTGCTTGGTGGTGTGATGTCAAGCTTACGGTGCAGGTAGGCAGGATGCAGTGGGGAGATTATTGTGTGTGGAGGTAAGATGGATATGGGAGAGAGGAGAGAGGAACAGGAGCCAAAAACATACAAACAGACAAAAAAGAATGCTAGGGGAGCTTGTCGTTGGAGTGGAGAGATGAGAGACTACGAAATGGAGAAAAACAGAAAGGGGAAGAGGAAGAAAAGAAAAGAATGAATAAATAGAAATCAGAACGGTTAAAGAACTGCAAAGTTCCCGGGGATCCCACTGGTGCAGCTGTGACGTCTGGGGAAGTCGCTCTCAGGTGTTGCAGTACAGCTTGGCTAGAAGGCGTAGAAGTATACAACGCCAGGTATTCAGGGAACATAAAGAGAAGGAAGATACAGAGAGATGAGAAACTGAGCAAGGAAGAAAGACAAAAAGGGAAAAAGAGCGAAAAGAAAATAAGACAAATTAAAAAAAAAAGAACAAGAAAGGCCACCAGAAAAAACAGAAGAAAAGAAAAACAATGAAAAAAAGTGCTCTCAGGGATCCCTCTGCATGTCTGTGCAAGCTGAGGGGGATGTCTCCTTGCCATGCAGCACCGCCTGGCCAGAAAGGGCTCCCAACTCAAGAGAAGGAAAAGAAAACAAACCAACAATTGAAAACAAACAAATGAACAAAAACCCCGGGATCCCACCAGCACGGCAGCCCAGACCAGGAAGCAGCTCCACACTCAAACAGAGCTCCACAGCCCCTCAGAAAGAAGCAAAGATGGCGCACGGAGCCAGGTATTTGAGCTAAAGGAGGGGGAGGTGGTGAGAGGTAAGGAAGAAATCAAAAGAAGCAGAAAAAAAAAGCAACACTAGCAGCCAACAAATGGCACTCAGATAGCCGGCTAGTGTGGGCTGGTGATTCTCGAACAAGAGACTGTGTCCTCAGGAAGCAGAGGGGGCCGAGTGTGGGTGAAGAAGGGTAGGGAGTGTAAAAGCGTATTTTACGAATTACCAGAGCTCTGCATCCCCTCAGGAAGAAGCAAAGTTGACGCACAGAGCCAGGTATTTGAGCAAAAGGAGGGGGAGGTGGTGAGAGGTAAGGAAGAAATCAAAAGAAGCAGAAAAAAGCAACACCAGCGGCCGACAGATGGCACTCAGAGAGCTGGCCCGTTCGGGTGTGTGGAATCCATGCAGCTGGTGTTTCCTGGTCAAGAGATTGTGGCCGCGGGAAGCAGAGGAGGCCGAGTGGGGGTGAAGAAGGGTGGGGGGTGGGAAAGCGTATATCGCAAATTACCGGTTGTTTTGTCTCCCGCTGGACGCTCCGTGAGGCTGCTTTCTCGTAGCCCCTGTTTGCTGGTTCTGATAGGAGTCCAAGATGGCGGATCCGCGCTGTGTTAGCTGGTAGGGGACCTCTGCATGAATCTCTTCTCGCTTTCCATTCTCTGTCAGTTTTTTCACTCCATTTGGTGCTTGGCTGAGTTCTTTATCTCTTCATTTGATGTTTTAGGGTTTCAGGATTGTTGTATTCTCTGTACAGCTTAGTTTTTCGGATCTTTGCTGTGGAGGGACGGCATGGTGCTTCTGCCTAGAGTGCCATTTTGCCAGAACTCGCCTATTATTATCATTTTTTAAGACAACCTAAAAGATCCACACTGTTGAGAGTGAGGAGAGAAAGGCACAGTGAATGCTGTGAAGAGGGATACAAAACAGAAACTGTACCAGCCCTTGGGAGCCTGGAGTTCACCAATTTGATATAATTAGGTGTTCACTTAACACTCAGTAACTAAATGACTTTACACCAACTTCTTTGAAAGAGGAAAAAAAAATAGTGTGAGTTGCAGCAGACACCTCCAGGCTCTTTCACAAAACCTGCCTTTGTGGCTGGGTTCTGCGGCTCCTGCTGACTTACTAACTGCACTATCACACCTCCATGGAACGTACAGGCACGCTTCTCCCCTTGTCTGCAGCCAAAGAGCTGAGAAACAGGTCTCAGCAAGTCCTGACAATGAGGTGCTGAGCTTCTTCTGGGGCCAGTGTGTTCAGCTGCTTCTTTTACTGGAGCAGGCACCCCTGACAGTGGATGGCATGGGAGTAAGCACAGGAATTCCACAGAATAAATTGGAATGTAGGGAAACTTGGGACTAGCTTTCTCGGTCTAGTTTCCACCGAGGTGACTGGGTAGTGTTGGCTGTGTCTTCCAGATTCCTTCATGAGTCCCCTCCCTCTTCTTTATATTTAAAGGCCAGGAGAGGATTTCTGACTTAGACTCATCGCTTAAAGGAAAACCAAAAAGAGGCACTGAAATGACATGGCCCCATAAAATCCTAGGCCAGAGAGATTGAAAATTTTACCTTTAATTTCTTTAGGGCAGGAAAGTGATTCATTAACCTAAGTGCCAGGCAAGCCTAGAAAAAAATCTTTTTCCCCGCCCACCCACCTTAACAAACAAATAAACAACAAAGGAGGTTTTATAATGTTCTAGCTGGAAATGGAATGCTTGAAAAGAGTCCAAGTTAGGCAGTATTTGAGACTGCACAGAAATTGGTTGCAGACAATGGTGTGCCTTCTGGGGTAGCTGCTTCTTGGTCCTTCCTTTGCAGCTCTTCTGAGTAATGTTTAATCAACTTGGAACTGTCCTCTTCTCCCAAGAGCTCACTAGGATCCTGAAGCTGCCTTAGCCTAACTTGACCAACTTTCATCTGGTGATGGGGACTCTGGTTAACTGACAACAAGAATATTAAAATTGTAGGTCACTGAGGTGAAAAGATACCTTAGAACACAGTGTAGTGACTAGGAACTTTGAGCTGTCCATAGCTTTTAGATTTCCTGTGAGAGCTCTCTGGTTCTCTAATATAATGGCTGTGTGTGTGGGAGTGGTGGTGTGGTGGACCAATGAAGAGAGTGCTAGACATGGAGTCCAGGGATATTCAATTCCAGTCTCTCCCCCTCACCCCATTTTCCAGCTAGGTAACCTTAGCCAAGTCATTTAATTTAATTAATCGTTTATTGAGTGCAACTAGGGAGCTTGTCAATAGCCAAATAATGAGGTCTTCTAGGCCACGTTAAGAAATGTGAACTTCTTTCTAAGGACAATGGGAAGGCAGAGGAAGATCCTGAGCTGAAGAGTGACAAGATCAAATTTTTATATTAGAAAGATTTCTGATGTCAGTGTATAGGATGGATTGGACAAGTGCAAGGATAGTTGCAAAAAACCAGTCAGGAAACTTCTGCAATTGTCTACATGATAAG
Source organism: Trichechus manatus latirostris (assembly GCF_000243295.1). NCBI lineage: Eukaryota > Metazoa > Chordata > Mammalia > Sirenia > Trichechidae > Trichechus > Trichechus manatus. The sequence continues at coordinate 14,172,419 of NW_004443957.1, read as the reverse complement.
CGTGAACACCTAAACTAAGGAAATGATAAGAAACATGGAAGAAGGCAGTACATACAAGGCATATAAGAAAGTAGAAAAGGAAAGACACAGTGAAAGTTGGATATGAGCATAAGGGAGGAGTAGAGGATGACTTAGAAGTTTCTGGTTTGAGCTACTCGGTAAATTTGACTGCCTTCACAGCATTAATTTAAAAAAAAAGCCAGGTTTTAGGCTTGATGGTAATGAATTATGTTTGGAAGAGTGCTCAGTTTGAGGTATCTAGAGAGGTACTCTAGTTGGAAATGTATGGCAAAGAGCTTTGGTAAAAATCAGGAAAGAGTCTAAGAGGTAAAGATCTTGACGCCATATATGTATATGTAGTAGATTAACTTGTGAACACATAGAACCTCTTTCACAGAGGGTATGAATATTGAAAAAAGGAGCCTAAGAGCAGAACTCTGGCAGAACACTGAACATGTAAGAGGCAGGTGGTGGAAGAAGAGCTATGAAGTATAATGAGAAAGAGCTGTCAAAGTAGGTAAAGGAGAATCGGAAGAAAAAGGTCATAAAGAATCTCAGAGAAAAAAGAGTTTCAAGGAAAGCATGACCCATAGTCACTGAGAGATATTTTAGAAGCTCACTTGTGAAGAAAAAGATACCTGGGAGTGATTAGTAATGAATGAAGAGATGAGGAATGGTATTTTTTTTTAAGATAAGAGAGACGTGAGGCTGCTCTTACATCGTATAGCAAATAGTGATAGAGAGGCCTATTGATGGAGTCAGAGTCCTTAGGGAATGAGTGACTGGAAACTTGTGTAAGGAAGGAGGATAAGCTTTAGACAGGTCATTTTCTTCCTCTGAAGCCAATGGAAGGAGATAAGAGTGGTTGTGGATGAAATTGTGTGTAACAGGATGAGTAAGATTTCGTGGGAATTTTTACCCAGTGACCATTATTGTCTTTATGATGTAGGAAACAAAGTCAGTTGCAAAATATGGGGAAAGAGAGTGGATTAGGGAGTTCAAGAATTGTGGGAGTTTGTTGTTGTTAGTGCCATAGTGACCCTATGTACAACAGAACAAAACACTAGTCCTGCACCATCTGCCTGATCCTGCACCACCCTCACAGTCGTTGCTATGTTTGAGCCCATTGCCGCAACCACTGTGTCAATCCCTTTCATCGAGGGTCTTCCTCTTTTTCGCTGACCCTCTACTTTACCAAGCATGCTTTCCTTCTCCAGGGACTGATCCCTCCTGATAACATGTCCTAAGTACATGAGATGAAGTCTCACCATCCTTGCTGCTAAGGATCGTTCTGGTGTACTTCCGCCAAGACAGACTTGTTTGTTCTTCTGGCAGCCCCCGGCACATTCAATATTCTTCACCAACACCGTGATTCAAAGGCATCCATTCTTCTTCGGTCCTCTTTATTCACTGTCCAGCTTTCGCCTGCATAGGAGGCGATTGAAAATACCTTGGCTTGGTCAGGCGCACCTTAGTCCTTGAAGTGCTATCTTTGCTTTTTAACAGTTTAAAGAGGTCTTTTGCAGCACATTTGACCAATGCATTACATCGCCTGATTTCTTGATTGCTGCTTCCATGGGTGTTGATTGTGGATCCAAGTAAAACGAAATCCTTGACAACTTCAGTCTTTTCTCTGTTTATCATGATGTTGCTTATTGGTCCAGTTGTGAGGATTTTTGTTTTCTTTATGTTGAGGTCTAATCCATACTGAAGGCTGTAGTCTTTGATCTTTATCAGTAAGTGCTACAAGTCTTCTTTGCTTTCAGCAAGCAAGGTTGTGTCATCTGCATATCGCAGGTTGCTAATGAGTCTTCCTCCAATCCTGATACCACGTTCTTCTTCATATAGTCTAGCTTCTTGAATTATTTGCTCAGCATACATATTGAATAAGATAAGTATGGTGAAAGGATACAACCTGATGCACACCTTTCCTGATTTGAAATCACACAGTAACCCCTTGTTTTATTTGAATGACTGCCTCTTGGTCTATGTACAGGTTCCTCATGAGCACAATTAAGTGTTCTGGAATTCCCATTCTTTGCAGCGTTATCCATGATTTGTTATGATCCACACAATCTAATGCCTTTGCATAGTAATAGTTATAAATTAGATGGAATCGAGACAAGGGAAATGCACAAAGATTACAGAGCATCAGTGAATATTTAGCTGATGTTGAAGACCTTGCATACATCAGGAGTGGCATCAATCCAGAGAGTAGTGTAGATTTTCTCCACTAGCACACAGCTGTTGAAGAGTAAAAATGGAAGTGTGAATGTCTGAATTGATCTATGTTAGGGGATTTGCTTTAGGGTAGATGGCTAAAGAAACAAGGAGGAAGGAGTTTGAATTATCTGGCAAAAAGATGTGGATTGATGAACCATAGAATATAGGCTATTTATGAAGGGAGGGAAGTCCAACAGGCCTGGTAGACCTGGGGCAAAGGGAGGCATTAAGAGATATCACACATGAGGTTAGAGGATAAGGGTAATGAGGATAATGAAATGAGAGAGCTGGAGATTTTGAAGATTGAAGTAAAAAAGATGGAATTTAAAATTTGGCATGGATCAGGGCAGGGCAGAGGGAGTAGATTGCTAAAGTACAGTGAAGGTAAGAACTCTTAGAGTTAAAAGGATCAGGGAAATCTAGAGATAGGTTATTGAATTGATTGTCCTCAAATGAAGGTATACAGGACCATGGTGGGACATGGGGATAAAGAGAAAGATTGCCGAGAGCTACATGTAAATGGGAGTATTATCTGTAAACAACTGAATTACTATAGTGTTGGAGTTTTATGGGACTCCATAAACACCATGTTTTTCCAATCTAATTTGAAGCCAATTTACAAGAATTAAAACACATGGTGGTCAAAAATGTGATCTTTATTACTAATAAAATTACTGTTGAATAATGTGGCTTATATTTTGGGAGAAGTATACCGTCTAAAACTGAACCCTAGGCTTAGCCACCCAGACTTAGGAAGCTCTAGACCCCTACAGATTCTCCTGGGGAAGCCTGGCTATCAGAGAGCCTGATGAGCAGAAAACAGGGAAGAACCTATGCTTTTTGAAGTAAAGGAGGAAGACAGGAAGAGGCAGATATATGCAAGCCAGGTCCTTAAACAGATTTACAAATGATTTAGGTCATTCCACCTCAGTAAAAGAGAAGAGGCTAGGATATAAAGCTAGTGGTGCTTCCACTACATGAAAGGAAGTATCACAATTGGAAACAAAGATATTATCTCTCTAAGGTCTGGATTAAATCAGTAAACAGAAATCACTCAAGGTGCTCCAAGTAGAAAGACTTTTTTATTTATATTGATACATAATTGCATACAATAATTATATGCAGAATAGGATTCTTGGAAATATCGTAACAGACTTCTCTGCCATGTAGAAAAGGGTTATGATGATGGTGAGTTGCAATAGATCAATCCAGCACATACTACCTAATAAACAGCAACAAGAAAGTAATGCAGATAACGGTTGATTTATATGTCAAAAGAGGGTTTTCTGGTAAGGAAGAACACTGAAGTGGTAGAGGAAAGCTAGGAGAATGTAGATTCCTTGTCATGGCCCCATGGCATATATGGTATGAGAAAATAAGTATTTTCTGTTTTGAATGAACTGGAAGTGAAAACATGACTTTCAGAGACAATTGTGTTTCCATTTAGCAAAACATAGAAAGGCTGAGAAAGTAGGGGATTTTATTTACCAGGGAGCGTGTGTTCCAGTGCATCGAGTGAAAAAGTTGGGAAGAAGGATAGTGGAGGGAGTATAAGTGAGTGAAAAAAAAAAGAAAAGGAAAAAAAGCATAGGGTAGAATGAAAACAACAATGTGTTTAGCTTCTACCACAAGATGAGAGGGTCAAGGATGATCCCTGTTGACTGTAGCCAGCAAGTGGCTAGAGAATGCTTGCAGGGTCAACGTGGTTCCATTTAAGGGGGAATCTAAATAATCTTTGTCAGGAATGGCTTTGCTGTAAGAAATAAAAAACCCTCTCACCAGTGGCGTCACTAGGGTTGGTGTCACCCAGTATGGTAACTCATGGTGTTGCCATCACCCCCATGCTAATTACTACAATATTGTAGCTAAAACACTGGAAAATTTGACAAAATCAGCAACTATGAAAACACCCACAGCAATGAAAACAACAGCATGTGCTTGTAGCATGTGCAGATGAAACCACGTGATTTGAAGCATCACTGTAATTGGGTAATAATGACAGCTCTGACAATTCAAAAAGTAAATTAGCATTGAGTTTTAGCCTTGTAGGTATATTGATACATGTAAGCTGGGCTTATGAAAAAAAATTGTTGTTATAACTAACTGTGAGGATATTTTAATAAAAAATAATAAATTTCTGCTGAAACACTGCACAGAAATTTCATATAGACAGTCATTTTAGTGTCACTCCCTCTGACAGTGTCACCCAGTGTGGTCTATAGGCCCCGCACTCCCCTAGTGACACCACTGCCTCTCATTTAGTGTCTTGGTTATCTAGTACTGCCAAAACAGAAATACCATAAGTGGATGGCTTTAACATAGAGAAATTTATTCTCTCACAGTCCAGTAGGCTAGAAGTCCAAATTCAGGGCTGTGGCTCCAGGGAGAGGCTTTCTCTCTCTGTCAGCTTTGGAGGAAGGCCCTTGTCGTCAGCCTTCCCTTGGTCTAGGAGCTTCTCCACGCAGGAACCGCAGGTCCAAAGGATGCACTCTGCTCCTGGTGTTGATTTCTTGGTGGTATGAGGTCCCCAACTCTCTGCCTGCTTCCCTTTCATTTTATCTATTAGAAGTTGGTGCAGGCCATACACCAGGGAAACTTGCTTTACGTTTGATCAGGGATGTGACCCGAACAAAGGTGTTACATCCCACCCTAATCCTCTTCAACATAATCCAATCTTGCCTTATTAACCACAGGCAGAGATTAGGATTTACAACATATAGGAAAATCAATCACAAAATGGAGGACAACCACACAATACTGGGAATCATGGCCTAGCCAAGTTGACAAATATTTTGGGGGAACACAATTCAATCCAGGACACCTAGCTTAGAATGGAATCAGAAAAAACATAAATCCGGGGCAAAATGGAAATACAGGTCTCAGGAACTAGAAGAATAAAACTTAGGCTACTCTTTCTTTCTAGAAAAACAAGTATTCCCATCTCTACTTTTTCAGCACGTCTGCTTCATTCTTTATGTAGACAAATTTTATTTGCCTTGGCATGCATTAGGCAGGCAGTGGCTTCCACGGTTATACTTCTGACTTGACTTCTCAAATCCCATACCCAACACCCTTTAATTAGATTTTCTATGTCCCAATTTCAGGTTCCTGGGGCAGATAATATCATTGGCTCTGTTTGAGTCAAGACAGTATTCAAGATTCAGTCTTGGGGGAGGGGTAAGATCACATGACCCCAACATGGAAGATTCGTCAACACTTCAGCAGGGGCCATGGGTGATGAATAGTTCTCAGAAGGAAGCATGGGCTAGATAGGCATCTAAGAATGCCCTACAACACAAGCCAACTCTAAAATAAGAGCAGAGATCCTAGCTCAGGATGACACAGGAAAAAACAATACAAGAGTTGGGGTCAGAGAATCAATCTATTTCTTGATCTCTAAAACCTGGCAATAATTTATCAGTCTTCTCTCTCTTACAGTGTTGTTAAGAGGTTCACATTAGAAGTTATATGAAAGTGGGACATATATATAAGCTATCTCTTGAGACTGGATCAGGTTGCTCACAACCTATAAGGATTGAGGTCCTCTCACTCACTGTTCTGACCTGGGTTATTCTTGATTTTTCAATCTCGTTCTTAACTTCAATTTTGGGAGTCACATATTTTACGTCCTAACAGGTTTTTCTGTTGTCTTTATTCTCCTGATGCAGTTCTCCCTGATAACACACTCTAGCTTTGTGTGTATATTTCCAGGCTCAAACCACGTTCTCATTTAGAGCCATTGACCTCGAATATAATCTGGATCTGGCAGAACCCCTCCTTTCTTTACCACCGAATGGAATAAGTGACCCTCAATACCCCATTGGTCTCCTGCTTGACCTTGTGCTTTGAGAGTCTTTCCAAGTCTGTAGTTCTCACCACGTAGTAGGTCACAGGGAGAGGCCACTGATGATCCCCATGGTCCCTCATCAGCTCCATGCCTGCCAAAGCTCCATGGTGATCAGGGTCTTGCCCCATTCCTGAACATGGTCATGCCTGCTTTCTCCACATGAAACCCACTAGAACCCCAGTGGACATTTAGTCAGCTCTTTTCCTGAAGGATGGGGAGGGGACAGCATCCTGAGACAGTGCAGAGTGAGAGGACCAAGAATTGGGACCTTACCTCACTAACTCATTCTCATATACTACACAAGGGGTGGGGGCCCTATGCCTCACAGTTTAGGTCTTGGGAGGGACTTCCATGTAAATACTCCCTCTCTCTGGACTCGTGTCTTCTAGCTCCCCTCTTGTCCTCTTTATGCATCACTCTTCAAAGCTTCCTCCCCAAATGTGGAGTTGTCAATCTACTCTTTCAGAAAACACATGAGAAAGGACTCTGGAGCCTCTATCCCTTCTTGTATTTTGGAAACTTTGGCATTTCAGATTTCAGATGGACAAATAGTAAATTCTTTCCTCTACCCTGGTATTTGCTGGCTCTAAAGAGGGGATGGCTGGTTCATTAATGGCATGATGGTGGAGGAGGTGGGTAGAGCTCTGATCCCAGTTCCATTCTTCTGCTACTGTGGCCTAGGATGTTTCTTTCAGAGTTACCCAAAAGCAAACATTCCTTGGTGTAGTCAAGTATTAATTTTCTTTTGAAGACAACCATTTTAGTCCCGGAAATAGGAAAACATATTCCTTCTATTGACACGACTTTGATCCTATGTCTCGAAAATAAAAGCCCTGATAATTTTGGGCTAAGGAGCATTTGACTCCCTTTTGAGCTTGTTCTTATTACAAAAGCCATCACACTGGCAGAAAATGGCACCTGAATCGTGTGTGATGAAAATGATGCTCCCAAATAGATTCTTTTTGTTTTTCAAGTTTCTGCTCTGATACAGGAAAGTTTATTCCACCACATTAAGATTCATTCTTTGGGAAAATCATATCTCTTTTGTATATGTGTGATTATTATCAAATATCTCAACCTGCACCCAGCGGCTGAGTCTTGGTGTGCCAGGCAGGTCCCATGATGCAGCTTTATAGGCAAAAAATAAAGTGGTCTCTGTGGCACCATTACCAGCCCTCATGAATGAGCTATGGCTAGATCCTGAGAAAAGTCAGATTCTCTAACATTACTCTAGATAATGTAGTTTTTCTCACACTCTGCCTCAACTCCTCTTATGGTAAAATAGGGTAGATGTTCTCTGTCTCAGTATTATCTGGAAGAGATAAGAAGATAAGAAAGGAGGGGCAGGAGGGAAAAGAAAATTAAAGTTGCACAGTCTCCCAGGATTTGAGCTAATTTTTCAATGAGAATAAGGTTCTAATTTAAAAGAATCCAAGCCAGTTTAGAGCAATGGCCCAAAAGAAAACTCCACTCCAAGATTCAATGAAATAACCTGGCCATGGAGAAAACAGAGTATGTTTATTATGACCTCAACATTTTATGGGAAGGACACATACTTAAGGAGGGTCAAGTCCCTGCCCACTGCCATGTTAAACAATATTGGGGTTGAAAAATGAAGCGGGTAACTCAGTTCTAGTCTTTCAAAATAGAAACCCATTGCTGTTGAGTCGATTCTGACTCATAGCAACCCTATAGGACAGAGAAGAACTGGCCTATAGGTTTTCCAAGGAAGAGCTGGTGGATTCAAACTGCCAATCTTTTGTTTGAAGCTGAACTCTTAACCACTGCACCACCAGGGCTCCAGTAGTTCTAGTCTTAAAAGGAGTGTAATTCTGGAGACTAGATTTATACAGTGAACATATGGAGAACAGTGCAAGTCAGTCATATTAGGCTTTATATAAGCAGGAGTCAAAATGTGAAGTATAAACTCTGGGGTGACAGGAGATAGCAACCCAGGTAAAGATACAGGATGGCTTATCTCTTGGTTCTGGCTGGGAGAAATGTAGCCATGGGTGAGTTGATTCTTTCTCCTTTAGGCCAGCGGTTTTGTTTTTTATGTGTCAACTACTACTGTTACAGAGACAGGAGCCAGGACCCATGGATAATTCCTCCTCCGTAAACTCCACTGTTTGGCAAGAATACTAAGTTTCTGACCCCTTTCTTTTTGACTAACTTGCTCCCTACATACCTTCAGCCATTTCAACTTGTTCTTTTTTGTTCTTGGGCTAGTCACTCCAGGGTTTACCATCAGCAAGATCACACTGAATGAAAGAATAAAAGAGGGAGAGACAGCTGAAGTTCAGGGCTTTTGCTTGTAAGCTTCTGAATACAGTTCCAGGATATTTAGAATATTCTGAACTGTGCGTAATGGTAATTGATAACAGAGGAACTGTACAGTAGCTTTTAAGTGGGTATCAATAGAATGAGAAGATACTATCTGCTCCTTTTTCAGTTACTAACTCTCTATCAATCCTAGCTCTCTCGGTTGCTCCAAAGCTGCTGTCTCCTTCAGGTAATGTGCAAGCCTGTCCCTCTCCTCCTCTCCCACACCTCATGAAAAATGGCTTTGCCATCTGCAGCTGTCGGGGCTGTGAAGTCGAGTACGGCTCAGTGAATATATAAATGTGCAGCTGGACCACAGCCACCCCCAGAAGGCGGCTGGAATATAAATCGAAGTGAGTTTGCACTTCCCAAGTAACTGACTGCCATTGGGGGTCTGTCGTGCATATGGGGAGTAGGACATGAGAGGAGTCTCAGTGGAAATAGGCCCTGCAGTATGTGGAGGAGTTGGCTGGCAGGAGCAGAGTCCAGAGTGGCATGTTCAAAAAAACCTGCTAATTTGTTGGGGGCTTGCAGCAGCTTGTGGAACAAAGCTAAGCACACCATGGGGTTAACTGAGCTTTAGGAGGTTTCCTTCCTTTTGGCTGATGGCAAGTCTCTTAGTTAAGGACCTTTCCTTCTCCTCATTCTTTCTCTTTCTCCCTCCCTCTCCCCATCCTTCCCTATCCCTCTCCCTCCTTCCATTCCTCTCTCCCTCCCTTTCTCTGTCTCTCATTGAGCCCCTCCTAGGATCCAGGCACTGTGCAAGGTACTGGAGCCACAATGTTTTGATTTTGAATCAAAAACTCTGCCCTAAAGTTGTTTACAGTTTAGTGGTGGTGGGGCATGGGGGCTAGCAGTGGTGGTTGGGAAACAGACTTTATAACAAAGTCAAAAAAAAAAATCAAAATGCAATATGATGAGTTGTAATAGAAATATGTCCCAGGAGCTGTGTGATCTTGCACAAGAAATAGAGCAAGCAAGTCTGCTTGGGCATGGTGTTTCAAAGCAAGTGACATTTAACTGAATCTTCTAGCATGAGTAGGAGTTCCTTGGGAAGATAAGGATGGGGCAGGGTAACAGTGGATGCAAGACTGGTGTCATGAAAGAGTGTGCAACGATTCCCTTTTGTGGCCAAGATTTTAATCGGCCCCAAATTCTTAAATGTTTTTCCTCAAGGTTCTTCTTAGAGTCAGTGCAAATTATACTTGAGGGCTTGTCTCTCGCACAGCTGGCATCACCCTTAAATACATCTGGCCCACACACCCCTGGAACCCTATGAAAATAAATTTAGCTACTTTCCTACTTTCTCTCTGTCTCTCTCTCCTCTCTGTCTTACACACACACACACTCACATACACACTCCTATACATGTAAAAATCTTGTACATAAAATAAAACAATTGATGAGACCCTGGGAAGCTCTCCCTGGAATTCAAATCTTATTTTCTTCTGGTAATTAGGTTAAAGCCCAGAGTTTATTTTCCTACTGTCTAGAACATATTCCATGAGTTTTCTCATTTTATAACAAGAGCTTTCTATGATTTTGTGTATCTTGCTACATTGAGAAGGGATCACTAAATCTGACATTGCCTGGCAAAAGGGCCTGGACTTCACACTGTCCCCTGGAATGCCACTGCACTGGGAGAGTTGGCAGACTTTTTTCAGCTTTGGAGCTCAGATGTTTTTTATCACTTAGATTAACCAGTTGCTGTACAGTATGTTCTGACTTATGGCAACCCCATGTGTGTCAGAGTAGAACTGTGTTCCAAAGAGTTTTCAGTGGTTGATATTTCAGAAGTAGATGGCCAGGCCTTTCTTCTGAGGTACTACTGGGTGGACTTGGACTTCTAACCTTTTGGTTAGTAGCCAAGTGCATTAACCATTTGCCCACTCAGGGGCTTCATCACCTATATTGTTGTTGTTGTTGTGTGCCATTGAGTCAATTCCAACTCATAGCAACCCTATAGGACAGAATAAAAGTGCCTCGTAGGGTTTTCTAGGCTATAATCTTTATGGGCTAGTGACTGAAGACCAGATGAGTTGTGGAATGACATCAAGTTCATCATACATGAAGAAAGCAAAAGGTCATTAAAAAGACAGGAAAGAAATGTATGTATGAAGAGACTTTGAAATTTGCTCTTGAATGTCAAGTAGCTAAAGTGAATGGAAGAAATGATGACATAAAAGAGCTGAACAGAAGATTTCAAATGGTGGCTCAAGAAGACAAAGTCAAGTATTATAACGAAATGTGCAAACACCTGGAGTTAGAAAACCAAAAGGGAAGAACACACTCGACATTTCTCAACCTGAAAGAACTGAAGAAAAAATTCAGGCTTCATGTTGCAATGTTGAAATATTCTGTGGGGAAAATGTTGAATGATGAAGGAAGCATCAAAAGAAGATGGAAGGAATACATAGAATCTCTGTACCAAAAAGAATTGGTCAACGTTCAGCCATTTCAGGAGGTAGCATATGATCAAGAACCAATGGTACTGAAGGAGGAGGTCCAAACTGCACTGAAGGCATTGGCAAAAAACAAGCCTCCAGAAATTGACAGAATACCAATTGAGATGTTTAAATAAATGGATGCAACACTGGAGGTGCTCACTAGTCTATGTCAAGAAATTTGGAAGACAGCTTCCTGGCCAGCTGGGTGGAAGAGATCCATATTTGTGCCCATTCCAAAGAAAGGTGACCCAACAGAATGTTTAAATTATCGAACAGTGTCATTAGTATTACACACAAGTAAAATTTTGCTGAAGATTCAAAAGTAGTTGCAGTAGTACATCCACAGGGAACTGCCAGAAGTTAAAGCCAGATTCAGAAGAGCATGTGGAACGAGGGATACTCATTGCTGATGTCAGACGGATCTTGGCTGAAAGCAGAGAATGCCAGAAAGATGTTTACCTGTGTTTTATAGACTATGCAAAGGCATTTGACTGTGTGGATCACAACAAATTATGGATAACATTGCGAAGAGTGGGAATTTCAGAACACTTAATTGTGCTCATGCAGAACCTGTACATAGACCAAAAGGCAGTCGTTTGAACAGAACAGGGGGTACTGTGTGGTTTAAAGTCAGGAAGGGTGTGTGTTAGGGTTGTATCCTTTCACCATACTTATTCAATGTGTATACTGAGCAAATAATCTGAGAAACTGGACTATATGAAGAAGAACACAGCCTCAGGATTGGAGGAAGACTCATTAACAACTTGCGATATGCTGAAAGTGAAGAGCACTTGAAGCACTTGCTGATGAAGATCAAAGATCATAACCTTCAGTATGGATTGTACCTCAGTATAAAGAAAACAAAAATCCTTGCAACTGGACTGATAAGCAATATCATGATAAATGGAGAAAAGATTGAAGTTGTCACGGATTTCATTTTACTTGGATCCACAATCAACACCCGTGGAAGCAGCAGTCAAGAAATCAAACAATGTATTGCATTAGGCAAATCTGCTACAAAAGGCTTCTTTAAAGTGTTGAAAAGCAAAGATGTCACTTTGAGGACTAAGGTGCTCTTGACACAAGCCATGATATTTTCATTTGCTTCGTATGCCTATGAAAACTGGACAATGAATAAGGAAGACTGAAGACAATGGACGCCTTTGAATTATGGTGTTGGTGAAGAATATTGACTATACCACGGACTGCCAGAAGAACGAACAAATCTGTCTTGGAAGAAGTACAGCCAAAATGCTCCTTAGAAGCAACGATGGTGAGACTTTGTCTCACACACTTTGGACATGTTATCTGGAGGAACCAGTCCCTATAGAAGGAAATCATGCTTAATAAAGTAGAGGGTCATTGAAAAAGAGGAAGACCCTCAGTGGGATGGATTGACACAGTGGCTGCAACAGTGAGCTCGAGCATAAGAAACAACCTTTGTGAGGATGGTGCAGGACCAGGCAGTATTGCATTCTGTTGTACATAGGGTCACTATTAGTCGGAACTGATGGCACCTAACAACAACTTCTACAGTCTTTATGGGAGCAGATCACTAGGTCTTTTCTTTTGAGGAGCTGCTGATGAGTTTGAACTGCCGTTCTTTCGGTTATCAGATGAGTGCTTAACCATTGCACCACCAGGGCTCCTCATCACCTATATTACTCCAATCTAAAGTGGACAGATTATTGACCTCTGTCATGGATTGAATTGTGTCCCCCAAAAATATCTGTCAACTTGGCTGGGTTATGATTCCCCGTATTGTATGATTGTATACCATTTTGTAAATCTGATGTAATTTCTTTATGTATTGTAAACTCTTATCACTGTGATGAGGTTATATGTGATTTCCTTATGTGTTGTAAACCATATCACTATGATGAGGCGCTACTGATGAAGTATACAAGATTGGGTAGTGTCTTAATCCAATCTCTTTTGAGATATAAAAGAGAGAAGCAAACAGAGACACATGGGGACCTCATACCACCAAGAAAGCAGTGCTGGGAGCAGAGCGCGTCCTTCGGAGCTGAGGTTCCTGTGCAGAGAAGCTCCCAGACCAAAGGAAGATTGATGACACAGACCTTTCTCCAGAGCCGACAGAGAAAGCGTTCCCTTGGAGCTGATGCCCTGAATTTGGACTTGTAGCCTACCGAACTGTGAGAGAATAAACTTCTCTTTGTTAAAGCCATCCACTTGTGGTATTTCTGTTATTGCAGCACTAGATGACTAAAACAACCTCCTACCACGTGAAGGCTGAGTCACTGTAGGATCTTATCAATTCTGTTCTGAAACCTTTGACTCTTCCCTGAACTGAGTCAACTCCAATCCCCACTCCATTTTGCTCATATCTTACTCACTGCATCCACTCCCTGGTTCCCGGTACCAGCTACCTCTGGAAAACAGGTGGTTGAGCCCCCACCATCACGTGGTAGAAGGCAGTGTGATGCAGTGGTAAGAGCACAGGCTCCATGACTGTGCTGTCTAACCTAGTAGCCACTGAGCACTTGAAATGTGGGCAGAGCAGCTGAGGAACTAAATTTCCAATTTTCCTTACCTTTAATTTAATTTAAAATAAAAAAATTAAGAGCCTGATGAATATACAAATGTGCAGCTGCACCATAGTCCCCTGTACGAGGCAGCTACAATATAAATGGCCATGAGTTCATACTTCACAAATAATGGGCTGCCATGGCGGGGGGTGGGGGGTTCCTGCTGTGCATTGAAGGACTAGAGGAAAATAGGAGGACATGAGAAGGTTCTAAACGCAGTTATTCAACAACTTTTAGGTATGATTAGAATAACTTGGTTATATGAATCTACTTTTTCAACTATAAATTTATGAAATCTACAGATTAAGTATTGTTGATGGTTTAAATTGAGATGTCCTACAAATATTAAATAGATACTGGATTTCAAAGACTTATTACAGAAAAAAATCAATATTTGTATTTATATTGATTACATGTTGAAATGATAATATTTGGGATATATTGGGTTAAACAAAATATATGATTAAAGTTCATTTCATCTGTTTCTTTTTCCTTTTTTTAATGTGACTATTGGAAAATTTAAAATTATACGTCTAGGTTGCAATATATTTCTATTGGACAGCACTGCTATAGAGAGCCTGGATCTTCCATTTATTGTCTGTGTGACTCAAGGCAAATTGAACAACCTCTCTGTGCTTCAGTTTCCTCATTTAAAAAATGAGTAATAGTAGTACCTACCTCATTGGGTCACTGTGTCTTAGTCATCTAGTGCTGTGATAACAGAAATACCACAAGTGGATGGCTTTAACAAAGAGAAATTTATTATCTCACAGTCTAGTAGGCTAGAAGTCCAAAATCAAGGCATCGTCTCCAGGGGAAGGCTTTCTTTCTCTCTGGACTCTGGAGAAAGGTCCTTGTCATCAGTCTTCCCCTGGACTAGGAGCTTCTCTGAGCAGGAACCTCGGCTCGGGTCCAAAGGATGCGCTCTGTTCCCGGTGCTTCTTTCTTGGTGGTATGAGGTCTCCACTCTCTGCTTGCTTCGCTTTCCTTTTATCTCTTGTAAGATAAAAGGTGGTGCAGGCCATATCCCAGGGAAATTCCATTTATGTTAGATCAGGGATGTAACTTTAGTAAGGGTGTTACAATCCCTCCCTAATCCTCTTTAACATAAAATTACAATCACAAAATGGAGGACAGCCACACAACACTGGGAATTATGGCCCAACCAAGCTGACACACATTTCTGTGGGACACAGTTCAACCCATGACACTGTGTTAATAAGTAATTCAGAGAATTGTTCAGAACAGTGTTTGGTGCCAAGCAAGGTCAACAGTGTTATCCATTGTCATTTTTTAAATTTAAATACACCTTTTATTTTAGAATCATTTTAGACATAACAGAACATTTGCAAAGATAGTACAGAGAGCTCCTATATACCACATACCAAGCTTTCCCTATTGTTAATATCTTACTTTAGTATGATACATTTGTTACAATTAATGAACCAATATTGATATATGATTATTAACTAAAGTCCATGCTTTATTCAAGGAGCCCTGGTGGCACAATGGGTAAGCACTCAACTGCTACCTGAAAGGTCAGTGGTTCAAACCTACCCAGCAGCTCTGCAGGAGAAAACATCTGACAATCTGCTCTGGTAAAGGTTACAGCCTAGAAACCCTATGGGGCAGTTCTACTGTGTCACATGGACTTGCTGTGAGTTGGAATCAACTCGATGGCACCTCACAACAGCAACAACAATATGCTTCATTCATATTTTCTGAGCTTTTACATAATGCCCTTTTTTTCTGTCCCAGGATACTACATTACACTTAGTAGTCATGCATCCTTAGGCTCCTTTTGACAGTTTCTTAACTTTCTTTTTTTTTTGGTAACTATAGTAGGCAGAATAATGGACCCTAAAGATGTCCACAAAGAGCCTTGGTGGTGCAGTGGCTAAAGTGCTCGTCTGCCAACCAAAAAGTTGGCAGTTCAAACCCAGTAGCCAATTCGAGGGAGAAAGATATGACAGTCTGCTTCCGTAAAGATTACAGCTTTGGAAACCCTATGGGGCAGTTCTACTCTGTCCTTTGAGGTCCCTGTAAGTCAGAATCGACTTGACAGCAGTGGGTTAAAGATGTCCACATAGTAATCCCCAGAACCTGTAACTATGTTATGTGACATAGTAAAAGAGAATTAAAGCAGCAGATGGAATGAAGGTTGCTAAGCAGTTTGCTAAGCAGCTGACTTTAAAATAGGGAGATTATCCTGGATTATCTGCATGAACCCAATGTAATCACAAAGGTCCTTAAATGTAGAAGAGAGAGGCAGAAGAGTTAAGTGTCAGAGTGATGTGATGTGAGACTTGACCAGCCATTGCTGACTTTGAGGATGGAAGGCGGCCATGAGACGAGGAGTGTAGGCAGCCTCTAGAGATGGAAAAAGGCAAGAAAGTGGATTCTCCCTTGAGTCTCCAGAAAGGAACACAGCCCTGACAGCATATTGATTTTAAACCCAATGTGACCTGTTTCAAACTCCTGTCCTCCAGAATTAAGAAAATAAATTTGTGTTGTTTTAAGCCACTAAGTTTGTGGTAATTTGATATAGTAGCCATAGGAAACTAATACATATTTTATTACCTGGAAGTGGGGTGCTGCTCTGTCTTAATTATCTAGTGCTGCTATAACAGAAATACCACAAGTGGATGGCTTTAACAAAGAGAAATTTATTTTCTCGCAGTCTAGGAGGCTAGAAGTCCAAATTCAGTGCACCAACTCCAGAGGAAGACTTTCTCTCTCTGTTAGCTCTGGGGGAAGGTCCTTGTCATCAATCTTCCTCTGCTCTAGGAGCTATTCAGGTGCAGAAACCCGGGTCCAAAGGACGTGCTGTGCTCCTGGTGCTGCTTTCTTGGTGGTATGAGGTCCCCTTGTCTCCCCCAACCCCCATCTCTCTGCTAGCTTCTCTCTTTTATATCTCAAGAAGGATTGACTTAAGACACAACCTAATCTTGTAGATTGAGTCCTGCCTCAATAACATAACTGCTTCTAATCCTGCCTCATTAACATCGATGAGGTAGGATTTACAACACATAGGAAAATCACATCAGATGACAAAATGATAGACAATCACACAGTACTGGGAATCGTGGCCTAGCCAAGTTGATACATACCTTGGGGGGACACAATTCAATTCATGACAGGCTCTAACTAATACTTAAAATGTGGAAGTGGCTTTGGAACTGGGCAGTGGGGAGGGCCTAAAAGAATTTTGAGGATAATGGAAAAAGCCTAGATTGCCTTGACAGACAGTTAGTAGAAATATGGATGTTAACTACCCTTCCAGGGAGAACTTGGAAGTAAATAGGGAGTATGGTAAAGAAAACATATAGTTTTAGAGAATACTTAAATTGTCATGCATAGACTGTTGGTAGAAATATGGATGTTATGTGGATGCCAGTGAGGGCTCAGATGGAAATGAGGTACAAGTTATTGGCAGCTGGAGGGAAACTAATCCTTTTTATATAGTTGCAGAACACTTAGTTGAGTTGTTCTCTAAAGTTAGGAGGAAAGCAAAACTTATAAACTATAAACGAGTATATTTGGCTGAGGAGATTTATAACCAAAGCCTTTAAGATGTGGCCTTATTTCTTCTTGCTGCTTGCAGTAGAACACAAGAAGAAAAAGACAGATTAAAGAAAGAATTGTTAAGTAAGACAGAACAAGAACTTCATGATTTGGGAAATTCTCAGCTTATCCAGATTGTAAAGATGCTAAAATTAGGAGATTCACTATCAGGAAAGTGTGCTTTGGAGAGAAGGCTAAAGGTGTGGCTGGACAACCTTCTGATAGTGTTTCTGAAGGACCAAAAGGTCAGAGTAGCCAGTCACACAGAGGACTCTTTTTTGAAGTGATTAGGTTTGTGACTCATGGATTCCCTCAGCCATTTTATCAGAAGCCATGAATAGGGATGGAATCATCCAGGAAAAATCTATGGAGACTCTTGTCTAATGGAGTGAGTCTCTGTGACAAACTCAGGAGACCTGCAACGTTCTTGAGAATTTCATAGCAGAAACACTGCCAGCTTGGACTGAAAAGGACAGAGAATACAAAATGAAAGAAGGCCATTGGACTTTCAAAACTCTACAGCCAAGAAACAGACTGATAAAATTAGTCAGCCGCAAACACATTCTACCTTTCATGAAAAAGGAAGTATGACTCAGAGGGTAGAGACTTAGCCCAAATGATGGAGTCAGGAGCCTAGAGAGCAGAGCTGAGAATCACAGAGGATTATTTTTCAGGCTATGAAACCAAGTGGAGTTTGCTTGGCTGGATTTTGAAATTGCTTGGGAATGCTGAATCTCTTTTTCCTTTGGTTTTCTTTCTTTTTGAAAGGAAATGTCTTCAACTGTTATCCTATACCTGTCCCACCACTGTATTTTAGCAGCAGATAACTATTTCTTGAGTTTCATAGGTTAACAGATGGAGAGAAATTGTACCTCAGGATGGATTATAACCAGAGTTTCATCCATACATTCTTTAGATGAAGTAGCTAAAGTAGAACCAGCTTTTGGTTTCACTGATTTTTTTTCCTTATTTTCAATTTTATTGATTTGTGCTAAAATCTTTAATATTTCTTTTATTCTTCTTGTTTTAGGCTAAAATAGCTCTTCTTTTTCTGGTTTCCTTTGGTGGAAGCTTATTTATTTTAGATATTTCTTCTTTTCTTATATGTACATTTAATGCTATAAATTTCCCCTCTGGTACTGCTTTTCTGCATCCCACACATTTTCATAAGTTGTGTTTTCATTTTCATTTAGTTCAAAATATTTTAAAATTTCTGATTTTTTGTTTCGATCCATATGTTACATAGATATTCGGGAATTTTCCAGCTATCTGTCATTTATTGCTATTTAATTTGACATACTTTGTATGATTTGTATGATTTCTATTCTTTTAAATTCATTATGTTTTATGGCCCCAAATGTGATTTATATTGGTGAATGTTCCATGTGAACTTGAGAAGACTGTGTATTCTGTTGTCGGTGGATGGAATATTTTATAAATGTCAGTTACCAACTTGGTTTATAGTGTTGTTCAGATCAGCTATATCCTTACTGATTATCTGATTGCTTGATTTATCAATTAGTGAAAAAGGGGTGTTAAAGTCTCTAACTATAATAGTGGCTTTACCTACTTCTCCTTTCAGTTCTATCAGTTTTTGACACTGTTGTTAGCTGCATAAACATTTAGGATTGTTATATCTTGGAATATTGATCCCTTTGTCATTATATAATGCCCCACTTTATCACTAATACTTTTCCTTGTTCTGAAGTTGGCTTTGACTGAAGTTAAAATAGCTATTCCAGTTTTCTTTTGATTAGTGTTAGCATAGTATATCTTTCTTCTTCATCCCTTTTACATTTAATCTATTTGAGTATTTATATTTAAAGTGGGTTTCTTGTAGACAGCATATATTTGGGTCTTGTTTTTTTATGTAATCTGACTTTTAATTGGTCTATTTAGATCATTCACATTTAAATATTTATTGATATAGTTGGATTAATATCTACCATGTTTGTAACTATTTTCTATAAATTATAATTTTTTTGTTTCTTTTCTCCCTGTTCTTTCTTGGGTTTTAATTGAACATTTAAAATTATTCAATTTTATCTCCTCTTAGCATGTCGATTATACTTCTTTTAAAAAAATTTTAGTGGTTGCCCTAGAATTTGAAGTATATTTTTTTGACTAATTTTATTCCGCCTTTAAATACAACTATACCACTTCACATATAGTACAGGTACCTTAAAACAGAGTATTCCCAATTCCTGTCTTTCATCCATTATGACACTGCTGCCATTCATTTCACTTATTTATATGCTATAATCACCTAATACATTGCTATTATTATTATTACTTTAAACCAACACTTATCTTTTAGCTCAATTAAGAATGCAAAAAAAATTTATTTTATCTTCATTTATTCTTTCTCTTAATGTAGACCCAAGTTTCTGACCTGTATTTTTTTTTCCTTATTGAAGCACTTTTTTTCTTTAATTTTATTGTGTTTTAAGTGAAAGTTTACAGCACAAATTCATTTTTCATTCAAAAATTTTATATACAAATTGTTTTCTGCCATTAGTTGCAATCTCTGCAATGTGTCAGCACTTTCCCCCTTTCCCTTTCTGCCCTGTGTGCCCTGTGTCCATTTGTCCGGTTTTCCAGTCCCTTCCTGCCTTCTCATCTTTGTTTTTGGGTAGGTGTTGCCCATTTGGTCTGATATACTTGACTAAACTCCGAAGCACATTCCTCATGTGTGTTATTGTTTGTTTTATAGGCCTGTCTAATATTTGGCTGAAAGGTGGACTTCGGGAGTAGCTTCAGTTCTGAGTAAGCAAGGTGTCTGGGGGCCATAGTCCCGGGGGTTACTCCAGTCTCTGTCAGACCTGTAAGTCTGGTCTTTTTTTTTGTAAATTTGAATTTTGTTCTATATTTTTCTCCCGCTCTGTCTGGGACCCTCTATTGTGATTCCCCATCAGAGCGGTTGGTTGTGGGTAGCCAGGCACCTTATAGTTCTTTTGGGCTCAGGCTGGTGGAGGCTGTGGTTCAGGTGATCCATTAGTCCTTTGGAATAATACTTTCCTGTGTCTTTGGTTTTCTTCATTCTTCTTTGCTCCGAATGTGGGGTAAATAGATGTATCTTAGATGGTGGCTTGCAAGCTTTTAAGACCCAGATGCTATTCACCAAAATAGGATGTAGAACATTTTCTTTATAAACTATGTTATGCCAACTGATCTAGATGTCCCCTGAGACCATGGTCCCCAGCCCTCAGCCCCAGTAACTTGATTCCTCAAGGTGTTTGGATGTATCTAGGAAGCTTCCATGACTTTGCCTTGGTCAAGTTGTGCTTACATCCCCTATATTGTGTGTTGTCTTTCCCTTCACCAAAGTTAAAACTTGATTGCTATCTAGTTAGTGATTTGCCCTCCCTATCCCTCGCCTCCCTCATAACCATCAACTATTGTTTCTTTCTGTGTGTAAATCTTTTCTTGGGTTTTTATAATAGTGGTCTCATACAGTATTTGTACTTTTGTGGTTGACTTATTTTACTTAGCATAATCCCCTCCAGATTCATCCATGTTGTAAGATGTTTCATGGATTCATTGTTCTTTATCATACTGTATAGTATTCAATTGTGTGTATGTACCATAATTTGTTTATCCATCTATCTGTTGATGGACACTTACGTTGTTTCCATTTTTTGCTATTGTGAATAATGCCTCAGTGACCAGGGGTGGGCATATGTCTACTTGTGTGATGGCTCTTATTTCTCTAGGATATATTCCTAGGAGTGGGATTGCTGGATCGGGTGGTATTTCTATTTCTAGCTTTTCATTTTTTTCCATAGTGGTTGTACCATTTTATATTCCCACCAGCAGTGCATAAGAGTTCCAGTCTCCCTGCAGCCTCTCTAACATTTGTTATTTTCTGTTCTTTTGATTAGTGTTCGTAATGTTGGGATAAGAATGTATCTCATTGTTATTTTGATTTGCATTTCTCTAATGGCTAATGATCATGAACATTTCCTCATAGTGTCTGTTAGCCACCTGAGTGTCTTCTTTGGTGAAGTGTCTTTTCATATCCTTTTCTAATTCAGTTATTTGTCTTTTGTTGTTGAATTGTTGAAGTATGCTATAAATTTTAGAGATTAGAACCTTGTCGGATATATCATAGCCAAAAGTTTTTTCCAAGTCTGTAGTTTCTCATTTTACTCTTTTGGTGAAGTCTTTTGATAAGCATAAGTGTTTAATTTTTAGGAGCTCCTAGTTATCTAGTTTATCTTCTGGTGTTTGTGCATTGTTAGTTATGGTTTGTATTGAATTTATGTCATGTATTAGGGCCCCTAGTGTTGTCTCTAATTTTTCTTCCATGATCTTTATCATTTTAGGTTTTATATTTAGGTCTTTGGTCCATTTTGAGTTAGTTTTTGTGTATGGGTCCTGTTTCTTTTTCTTTTTTTTTTTAAAAAAGGACATCTACTTTTCCTAGCACCATTTGTTAAAAAGACTGTCTTTTCCCTATTTAATAGACTTTGGTCTTTTGTCAAAGATCAGCTGATCATAGGTGGATAGATTTACATCTGAGTTCTCAATTCTGTTCCATTGGTCTACATGTCTGTCTCTGTGCCAGTTTCAGGCTGCTTCAACTACTCTACCATGGCTGTATACTAGGTTCTGCAATAAAGTAGCGCGTGGCTTCCTATTTTGTTCTTTTTTTTTTTTTCAATAATGCATTGCTTAACTGGAGCCTCTTTCCTTTCCATATAAAGTTGATGATTAAATTTTTCCATCTTGTTGAAAAATGCTGTTGGTATTTGGATCAGGATTGCATTTTATCTGTAGATAGCTTTGAGTAGGATTGACATTTCCACAATGTTGAGTCTTACTGCCCATGAGCATGGTGTGTTTTTCTGTTTCTGTATGTCTCTTTTTGTTTCTTGCAATAGTGTTTGTAGTTTTCTTTGTATAGGACTGGTTAGACTTATTCCTAAGTATTTTACCTTTTTAGGGGCTATTGTAAATGGTATGGAAACCCTGGTGGTGTAATGGTTGAGAGCTATGGTGGCTAACTAAAAGGTGGGCAGTTCTGTCCTGTAGGGTTGCTGTGAGTTGGAATTGACTCCACAGCAATGGGTTTTTTTAATAAATGGTGTTGTTTTCCTGATTTCCTTTTGAAAGTTCTCTTTGTTGACATGTGGGAATCCAACTGATTTTTGTATGCTGATCTTGTATCGTGCTACTCTGCTGAATCTTTCTATCCGTTCCAGTAGTTTTCTTGTGGAATCTTTGGGGTTCTCTATGTATAGGAAAATATTATCTGCAAATTGGAATAGTTTTACTTCTTCCTTTCAAAATTGTATGCCCTTTATTTCTTTTTCTTGCCTTATTGCTCTAGCTAAGACTTCCATCACCATGTTAAATAGGAGTGGTGATAAAGGGCATCCTTGTCTTGTTCTCGTTCTCAGGGGGAATGCTTTCAGCCTCTCTCCATTGAGAATGATGTTGGCTGTTGCTTTTGTATAGATGCCTTTTATTATGTTGAGGAATTTCCCTTCTATTCCTATTTTATTGAGAGTTTTTTTGTCAGGAATGGGTGTTGGACTTTATCAAATGCCTTTTCTGTGTCAGTCGAGATGATCTGATTCTTTATGTGGTGGGTTACGTTGATTGATTTTCTAATGTTGAACCATCCTTGCATACGTGGTATAAATCTTACTTCATTGTGGTGTATTATTTTTTTGATATGACGCAGAATTCTACTGGGTAGAATTTTGTTGAGAATTTTTGCATCTATATTCAGGAGATATATTGGTTTATAATTTTCTTTTTCTGTGGTGTCTTTGCCTGGCTTTGACATCAGGGTTATGCTTCCTTCCTAGAATGAATTCAGGAATATTCCTTCCTTTTCTATGTTCTGAATTATTTTGAGCAGTACTAGTGTGAGCTCTTCTCTGAATGTTTGGTAGAATTCTCTAATGAAGCCGTTTCGGCTGGGGCTTTTATTTGTTGGTAGTTTTTTTTTACGTCTTCAGTCTCTTCTCTTGCTATGGGTCTGTTCAGATTTTCTATCTCAGTTTGGAGTAGTTTAGTTAGGTAGTTTATGTAGTTAGTGTACATAGTTTCTAGAAATTTGTCAATTTCCTCTAGGTTCTCAAATTTGTTGCAGTACAATTTTTCATAGTATTCTCTTACTATCTTTTTATTTCCATTGAGTCTAATGTCCCCCATCTTCTTTCTTATTTGGGTTATTTGCTTCCTCTCTTGTTTCCGTTTTGTCAGTTTGGCCAGTGGTTTGTCAATTTTGTTGATCCTTTCAAAGATCCAACTTTTGATTTTGTTGATTCTTTCTTTTGTTTTTCTCTGCTCTATTTCATTTATTTCTGCTCTGATCTTTGTTATTGCCTTTCTTCTGGTGGCAGTGGGCTTCTTTTGCTGTTCTCTTTCTATTTGTTCAAGTTGTAAGGCTAACGTTTTGATTTTGGCCCACTCATTTTTGATTGTGCATTTATTGCTATAAATTGACCTCTGAGCACTGCCTTTGCTGTGTCCCAAAGGTTTTGATATGATGTGTTTTCATTCATATTTAATACTAGGAATTTTTTTTTATTGCCTCTTTGATTGCTGCTATTACCCAGTTGTTTTTCAGCAAGGTGTCATTCAGTTTCCATGTATTTAATTTTTTTCCTTGGCTCTTCCACTTTTATGGTGTTGTGATCAGGGAAAATCCTTCGTATTATTTCAGTATTTTGGATTTTATTGAGAGTTGTTTTGTGGCCTAAAATGTGGTCTATTCTGGAAAATGCTCCACGTGCATTGGAAAAGAATATATTCTTTGCTGCTGTTATGTGGAGTATTCCCTGTATGTCTGCTGATTTTGGCCTTTAGATCTTCTGTATCTGTCTTAATTATGCAGTGCTGCTATAAGAGAAATACCACCAGTGAATGGCTTTAAAAAGAGAAATTTATTCTCTCGCAGTCTAGGAGGCTAGGAGTCTGAGTTCTTTCTATTGTTTTTCTGTTCTCTATTTCATTTATTTTAATCTTTTTATTTCAGCTGAGTCTGTTGTAATGTCCCCCATCTCATTTCTTATTTGGGTTATTTGCTCCAGGGGAAGACTTTCTCTCTTTGCTGGCTCTGGGGGAAGGTCTTTGTCATCAGTCTTCCCCTGGCCTAGGAGCGTCTCAGCTTAGGAACCCTGGGTCCAAAGGACGTGCTCCCCTCCTGGTTCCTCATTCTTGGTGGCATGGGGTCCCCATGTCTCTCTGCTCACTTCTCTCTTTTATATGTCAAAGGAGATTGACTCAAGATACAACCTAATCTTATAGATTGAGTCCTGTCTCATTAACATAACTGCCTCTAATCCTACCTCATTAACATCATAGAGGCAGGATTTACAACACAGGAAAATCACAGCGCATGACAAAAATCACACAGTACTGAGGAATCGTGGCCTAGCCAGGTTGACACATATTTTAGGGGGACACAATTCAATCTGTAACAGTATCTTTGCGGAGTTTCTTTTTAGATGTTCTGTCCTTTACCGAGAGTTGTGTGTTAAAGTCTTCTACTGTTATTGTGGAACTGTCTATTTCTCTTTTCAGTGCTGTTAGTTTTATGTATTTTGGATCCCTGATGTTGGATACATAGATACTTATTAAGGTTATGTCTTCATGTTGGATTGTCCCTTTAATCATTATATAATGTCTTTTATGGTTGATTTTCCTTAAAGTCTGTTTTATCTGAGATTAGTATTGCTACTCATGGTCTTTTTTGGTTACTGTTTGCTTGAAATATTTTTTCAATCCTTTGATTTTTAATATATTTATGTCTTTGTGTCTAAGGTATGTGTCTTGTAGACGGCATATTGATGGATCATGCTTTTTTATCCATTGTGCCACTCTCTGTCTCTTTACAGGTGCATTTAAGCCATTTACATTCAGTGTGATTATCAATTTGTATGAGTTTATTGCTGTCATATTGTTGTGTGTGTGTGTGTGTTTATTTTGTAGTGCTGACATTTTCTTTGTTTCTCTTACCTTCCTTTGCTGAGTTTCTTCTGTTTATGGATTTTATTTTCTTTCGTTGTTATAGATTTTGTGTTTACTGAGGCTTTATTTTTTTCTTCTTTTTTTTCTGATGAGTAGTTTTGTTAACTTTCTTTGTGTTTACCTTGAAATTTATGCTTATCTTCCTAAGTTTGAACTAGTCTTTTAATACTTGGTATTGCCTTGACTTTCTTCCATTTGAAAGTTCTATTCATACACCATTTTCCCCCCTTTTATTGTTTTGACATTGTCATTATTTGCAGATTGACATCTTTGCTTTGCTGTTTTAAGTCTTTTAACTTTGTTTTATTTTTGAGAGTTCTTTACCTAGGTATCTGGCTGATGCTGTCCTGCATCCTAGACTCTGGTCTAGGTGAGGGAGGATGAGGGCTGGTGGGAAGTGGAGGAGATGACTTACAGGGCTAGGTGGGAGGGAGTAAGTAAAGGAAAAAAATACAGCATGGTGCAAGCCAGTGGGTGGGGGCAGGGTGCTCCTGGCTAATGGCAGGCTGGTGACTCTTTACCCATGGCAGTGTGGTTTGGCCTCACTGGAAGGCATAGAAGAGGTGTATGCGGCTATGTGAGAGGGAGAAATAAAAGGAAGAAATGGAAAAAAGAAAAAAATCTGGCGCTGCAGGAGCCAGTGGGTGAGGGCGGGGGATTTGGGGCTGCCGCAGGCTGGTGGCTCACTACCCGTGACATTGAGGCATGGCTTGGTGGGAAGGGGTAGAGGTGGCATATGAGGCTAGGTGGGAGGGAGGAAAAAAAGGAAGAAAGGGAAAAAAGAAAAGAAAAATGAAATGGCCTGGCAGGAGCCAGTGAGTGGGATGGGGAGGACCCAGGGCAGCAGTGGGCTCGTGGTTCTCTAGTACACGGCCACTTGGGAAGGAGAAAGGAAAAGAGGAAAGGTAAAAAAGAAAAACATAAAATAAAAGAATGATGTAGTAGGAGCTGGTGGGTATGGGTTGGGTGGTCCCGAGCTGGTGGTTCTCTAGCAGCAGTGGTGTGGTGTGGCCTGGTGGGAAGGGCTAGAAGTGGCATACGGGGCTAGGTGGGAGGGGGAAGGAAAAGGAAGAAAGCGGAAAAAGAAAAAAAAATGGCCCGGTGGGAGGTGATGGGTGGAGGTGGGGTGATCCAGGGCAGTGGTGGGCTGGTGGCTCTCAAGCCAAGGCAGCACAGCGTGGCACAGTGGGAAGGGGTAGAGGTGGGGTGCAGGGCTGGGTGAGAGGGAGAAAGAAAAGGAGGAAAGGGGAAAAAACGGCACAGTGGGTGGGGGTGAGGGAACCTGGGCTGGAGATGGGCTGATAACTCTCTCGCCACTAGCATGGCCTAGTGGGAAAGGGTACAAGGGGCGTACAGGGCTAGGTGGGAGGGAGAAAGAAAAGGAAGAAAGGGAAAAAAATGGTGCATCAGGAGCAGGGGCATGGGGGCAGGGAGTCCCAGGGCAGTGACAGGCCAGTGGCTTTCTTCCTGTGATGGTGCAGAGTGTCCTGTTGAGAAGGGTTACAGGTGGTATATGTGGCTATCTGGGAGAGAGAAAGAAAAGGAAGAAAGGGGAAAAAGAAAAAAAAAATGACCTGATGGGTGAAGGCAGGTGTCTTAGTTATCTAGTGCTGCTATAACAGAAGTACCACAAGTGGATGGTTTTAACAAAGAGAAGTTTATTTCCTTACAGTAAAGTAGGCTAGAAGTCCAAATTCAGGGTGTCAGCTCCAGGGGAAGGCTTTCTCTCTCTGTCAGCCTTCTCATCATTGTTCCCCCAGACTAGGAGCTTCTCCGC
>NW_004443957.1:14119291-14145604 GCF_000243295.1 Trichechus manatus latirostris | reverse complement strand
CTCACGTCTCTCTTTTATATCTCAAGAGATTGCCTCAGGACACAATCCAGTCTTGTAGATTGAGTCCTGCCTCGATAACACAGCTGCCACCCATCCTCCCTCATTAACATCATAGAGGCAGGATTTACAACATATAGGAAAATCACACAATAGCGGGAATCATGGCCCAGCCAAATTAATACACGTATTTTTTGCGGGACACAATTCAGTCCATGACAGTGGGGGAGATCTGGGGTGGCAGTAGGCTGGTGGCTGTCTAGCCAAGATGACACAGTGTGGCCTGGCAGGAAGGGGTAGAAGTGGGGTACAGGGCTAAGAGGGAAGGAAAAGAAAAGGAGGAAAGGGAAAAAATATGGCATAGTGGGAGCCAGTGGGTGGAGGCAGGGGAGATCTGGGCTGGTGGTACCTGCAGCGGTACAGTGTGGCCTGGCGTGAAGGGGTAAAATTGACGCGCATGTGCCTACATGTAATTGCATGTTTGTGGGGGTAGGAATTGGTATTACTGAGACTGGATTCTAACTAAATCGTGTTGCATCTGTGGTGGAAAATATTTCACCCAAAAGGGAGAAAGAAACAGAAAAATAAAAAGGCACAGCAGGGGCTGGCAGGTGGACCTGGGCTGGCAGTGAGCCTGCGTCTCTCTAGCCAAGGCTGTGCAGCGTGGCCTGGTGGTAAGGGGTAGAGGTGGTGTATGGGGCTAGATGGGAGGGAGAAAGAGAAGGAAGAAAGTGGAAAAGAAAAAAAAAAAAAAGCCTGGTGGGAGCCTGCAGGTGGGGGTGGGAAGAACCCTGGGTGGCAGTGGACTGGTGGCTCCCTAGCCAAGGTGTGGCCCAGCGGGAAGGGGTAGAAGTGGGAAATGGGGTTAGTTGAGAGGAAGAAGGAAAAGGACGAAAGGAAAAAAGAAAAAACATTGAAAAGTGGCATGGCAGGAGCCAGTGGGTGTGGGCAAGGCAGACCCGAGGTGGCAGCAAGCCACTGGCTCTCTATTTGTGGTGGTGCGGCATGGCCAGGTGGGAAGGGGTAGAGGTGGCATAAAGGCTAAGTGGGAAAAGGAAGAAAGGGAAAAAAAAATGATGTGGCAAGAGCCGGTGGGGGGGGGGCCTGGGCTGGTGGAGGTCCAGTAGCTCTTTACACACGTCAGTGTGGCACTGCACAGCCAGGAAGGGATAGAAATGGGATATGGGGCTAGGTGGGAGGGAGAAAGAAAAGGAGGAAAGGGGAAAAAAGGGCAAAGCAGGAGCCGGCAGATGGGGGTGGGGAGGCCCCGGGCTGCTGGCGGGCTGGTAGCTCTTTACCTGCAGCAGTGCAGCATGGCCTGGTGGGAAGGGGTAGAGGTGGTGTACAGGGCTCGAGGTGGCGTACAGGGCTCAGTAGAAAGAAGAGGAAGAAAGGGAAAAAACATGATGTGGTGGGAGCTGGTGGGTGGGGGCGAGTGGGGGTGGGTGGGGGCAAGTTAGCCAAGGTGGTGTGGTGTGGCCCATTGGGAAAGGGTAGAGGTGGCATACTGGGCAGAAGAATGAGTGGGAAGGTGTATTTCTCTGGTTACCAGGTGCTCTGTCTCCTGTTGGGAGCTCTGTGAAGTTGCCTTTCCATAGTCCCTGTCCAGAGTCATTGCTAGCTGTGCTCCAAGATGGCGACGCTGTGCCATGTTAGTTGGCAGGGGACCTCCACTTCGTATCTCTCTTCATTCTCTGTTTTCCTTCAGATTTCTTCTTGCATAGGTGTTCAGTCTAGTTCTTTATCCCTTCATTTGATTCTTAGGGTTCCAGGATTGATGTTTTATGTCTGTTTTACTTGGTTTGTTTGGTCTTTGCTGCAAGGGGACAGCATGATGCGTCTGTCTAGGGTGCCACATTGGCCTCATTGAAGAACTTTTAAAATTTCTTGTACAGCAGGTCTGATGACAATTATTCAGTTTTTGTTTTTCTAAGAAAGTCTGTATCTTTGTCACTTTTGAAGCATAATATCACTAGATGTAGAATTCTAAATTGATGGGGTTTTGTTTTTTTTTCTTTCAACACTTTATATATTCCACTCCATTTTTTTTTTTTTTTTTACTTTCATGGTTTCTGATGAGACGTCCACTGCAATTCTTATCTTGTTTCCTTTATAGGTAAAACGTCCTCCTCTCCCCTGGCATCTCTCAAGGTTTTCTCTCTATTGTTGGTTTCTGCAATCTGAATATGATATGTAAGGATTTATGTTAATCTGGATAGAGTTTATCTGGGTTAAATGTTTGCTGTTGGTGTAGGTGTCAGGGACTTAAAATTATTCTAGTATCCTTGTTATTGTCTCTTCTCTTGACTTTGGGCATCCCTAAGTACTCCTCCCCAGAGAGGATATAGATCTTTCATGTCTTTCAGTTATAATCCACTGTTGTTTCACTGGATCCCTGTTGGTGTAGCGATCAGTTGTAGGACAGAGGAAGCATTCTATAATAATACAATTAAATATCTGTCTCAGTAGGTCCACAGTGTCTGGGCTGTGACCTTCACAAGTACAGCTTTCTTTTTTCTCCCCTTAGGTGAAGCAGGAAGGCTAGAGGGGACGACAGTGGGAGAAATGCTCTTCCCTGGCTGGGATGAGGCTCTAATAAAATATTTTCACCTGAAGAGTAGATCTTATTTATGGATAACACTGTAGGTACATTTTGCAATGATTATTCTTCCCCCTACCCCTGACAGAGCCACAAGGGGATGTTGAATCTTCACCATGAGAACCTGGTAGAGATCCTGGAGGTAAATCCCATAAAAGGGTGGGGGGATCCTTTATACTGCAATCCCCTGGACTTTCTCACTTTCTCACTAGTCCACACTCAGCCTTCAAAAACTCATCAAAATTACCATTTAAGTGTTCCTACTAGTTTATGGCTCTAGAATCTCCTGTTCCAGGTCAGTAGAACTTGGATGTGTCTCTCTGATTAAGCCTGTCTATCCAGATTTCAGGTTGATAGTTTGCCCTACAATTTAAATTCTCTGATGGATCTACGAATAGTCGTTGAATTTCTATTTGTCAGTTTATTCTTATTGTTAGGATGAGAGTGATGACTTCCAAGCTGAAACTGGACGTTGCTGTTGTTATTTTTATTAATATTACTATTCCAACTCTGACAACATGGTAGGTATATTGGTTTGAGGAAGATAAGGTAGGAGCTGCTAAATTATACTTCTACGGATCAAATCGATTTTTGCATTTAGTGTGCCAAAAAGAAAAGAGCAGGGTTTGACTGTTCATCCTCCTGTAATCATTGGTTTAAAACTGTTTTATCTCCAGAATGATTGTACACACACACTGGAAAAATTATAGTTTTGCTTTGTCTCCCTGGAAGTCAGCTATCTACCAGTCCCATCTCTTTAGAGTACAGCTGAAAGTCAAGAAATAAGCAAAACATTCCTCTGAACAGTTAATCTAAATGTCACGAAATACATGTACTAAATTTCTTAACATATAATTTTGATACAAACAAAACTATATGGAATATATATGTTATAAAGCATAATAATATAATCATTACCTGTGAATCTACCACCTGTAATTAGAGGTAGAACATTACCAATATTTTTGAAACTATATCCCATCTGCATGTCTGGTAACCTCCAGAGATAAATACTCTCCTAATTTTGGGGCATATAATTCACTTGTTCTTTGGAAAAAAAATTTTGTTACATATGTATTCCTAAACAACATAATCTGGAGTTTTGTTCAGTTTTTAGTTTTTTTTTTAAATAGGGTGTCGTGCTGTGTGCAGTCTTAATAGACTTCCTTTTTTTTTTTCCTCTCATTTTATGAGTTATGTGCTCTCTCTATGCAGAGTCTCCTCCTCTGCAAAATGAGGGTAATAGTAGTACCTACCTCACTGCATTTTTATAAGAATTAAATGAGTTAACATTTGTAAATCACTTAGAATGGTACCTGGAATATAGATCATGATTTATATATTTGTTAAAGAAATATATATATGTGTGTGTGTGTATACATACATTTGTGTGTGTGTATATATATGTATATATATAAAACACACATCCATTTATGTTGTTGATGTAGTTGGAACTCATTAATGTTTACTGCACATAATATTATATTGTACATATACCACAATTTATTAACCTATTGTTGATTGGCATTTGGTTGATTTCCCACTTTTTCCAGTTACAAATAACACTGCTTTGCATATTTTTTTACATATGTCCATATATACCCATGCACGAGTTTTTCTAGGGAATGTACAAGCAATAAAATTGCCATATCATAGGTTTTGAATATATTCTATTTGACAAAATAACGCCAAAGCGATTGTACATATTTACACCTCTCAGCAGTACATAAGAGGTCCTACTATTCCACATCCTTGCCATCACTTAGTATTGTCAAATTTAGTAGTTTTGCACTTTAGATGATGTAAATTATGGGCTTTTTTTTTGGGGGGGTGCATTTCTAGAATATCTAGTGAGGTTGAGTATTTTCAAATGTTTGTCTTTCAAGTTTCTTCTGTAGAGTAAGTGCCCATTTTTCTATTTGATTATTGTTTTTATTACATAATTTCTTATTCTTTATGTATCCAAATACTAACTTTTTGTCAGTTAAACATGTTGCAATTGCCTACCAATATATGTCTTGTCTTTTTTCTTACCTTGTGATTTATTTTAAATAGAAGATCTTAATTGTAAAATGATGGTCATGGATTGAATTGTGTCCCCCAAAAAATATATGTCAACTTGGCCAAGTCATGATTCCCAGTACTGTATCATTGTGTATCACTTTGGCATCTGATGTGATTTCCCTATGTGTTGTATATTCTATCACTATGAAGTAATAAGATGGATTAGTGGCAGTTAAATTGATGAGATCTATAAGATTAGATAGTGTCTTAAGCCATTCTCTTTTGCGATATAAAAGAGAGAAGCAAGCAGAGAGACATGGGGACCTCATATCACCAAGAAAGCAGTGCTGGGAGCAGAGTGCATCCTTTGGACCTGAGGTTCCTGTACCGAGAAGCTTCCAGACCAAGGGAAGACTCATGACAAGGACCTTCCTCCAGAGCCGACAGAGAAAGCCTTCCCCTGGAGTCGGTGCCCTGATTTCGGACTTCTAGCCTACTGGACTGTGAGAGAATAAACTTCCTTTTGTTAAACCCATCCACTTGTGGTATCTCTGTCGTAGGTGCACTAGCTAACCAAGACAATGATCAAATTAATATTTTTCATTATGCTTAGCACTCTTTGTGCCTTGTTTAAGAAACTCCATTTAGCCCAAGTGTAAAAATACATTTTCTTATAAAGTTTTTAATATTTTGGGTTTCACATTGAAGTCTTTGTAATTCATCTTACGTATGGTATGAGGTATGGATCACATTTTATTTTTCCTATGTAAATATCCACATATTCTAATACCCCTAAATAATATAATTATCCGCATCTATTGAATGTCCCATTCTTTCTAAATTGATTTGCAGTGCCATCTTGGTCATACACAAAGCTTTCATATATGCGTAGGTCTATTTCTGAGTTCTCTATTTTGTTCCTTTGGTTAAATGATCAATTTCAACAGCAATGTTACTCTTAATTATACAGTTTTTCAATACACATTGATATTTATATTTTTCTTCTTCTACAGGAGTGTCATGGGTATTTTTCAATCTTTGTTCTTCCATACAGATTTTAGGATCATGGAAGAACTCCAAAATGCCTTATTGGTATTTAATTTGAATTGAACAAAATCTAAAAATTAGTTTGAGGAGAATGTCTTCATTATATTGAGGCTCCTATCCTTGGGCGTGGGATGTATAGCTATTTATTTAGGTCTTTAATATCTTTCAGTAAAGTTTTAAAATTTTCTCTATAAAGATCTTACAGATCTTTGATAGGTTCCTTCTTTTCTGTTATTCTCTTGCTACTGCGAAGAATATCTTAAAAGTTGTTTTAAAAAGTATTGTTTCTGGTGTACAGAAATCAAATTGATTTTTGTATATTAATCATATATCTGTCAAATTTGTTAAACTCTTATTAATTCTAACAGTTTGTAAATTATTGTAGGATTCTTTGTAGACATTCATATCATCTGTGAGAAATGGTTAGGCTATGATCCTCAGGACCTTCTCACTTTCTTTCTAGTCCACACTCAGCCTTAAAAAAGATCACCAAAATTACGGTTTAAATGTTCCTACTAGTTTATGGCTCTGACCTCTTCTGCTTCAGGTTGGCAGATCGTGGATATATATCCCTCTGAATAAGCCTGTTTTTCCAGATTTCAGGGTGGTGGTTTGCCCTGCAATTTGGGTCCAAGAAAAGTCATTGAATTTCTGCATGTCAGGTTTTTCTTATAAAGATGAGTGCTGGCTCCAAGCTTTTTGCATTTTGGAGCTGAAACTAGATGTTGCCATTACTGTTATTATCCTAACTCAGTTTTTGATGGATAACAAACAAGCCTAAAATTTAGTGGCTTTAAACAACAACTAATTTTAGTTCATAATTGGTCTAGACTCAGCTGGGAAGTTCTGCTGGTCTCAGCTGGCCTCACTCATGACTCTAGGTTCATCTGGCAGTCAGTGTCTCACATTGTCTGGTGTTGGCTGCCTATTGTTGAGGTGCTAGGCCATATGTTTCTTGCCATCGAGCAGCTTAGCTGGCCTCATTCATATGGTGGTGGTTCAGGGCTTCCAAGAACAATAAGAGGAAAAGCTTCCAGGCCTCTTGAAGCCCAGACTCAAAACTCATACTGCATCACTTTGGTCAAAGCAAGTCACAAGGTCAGCCCTATTCAAGGGTTAGAGAAATAAACCTCTCTTTTAGGGAGAAGCTGTGAAGTATTGTGGCAATTTTGCAACCTAGCAGTACCTTTTTAGTGTATCAAAGCATAAAAGAAAAGTTTTCTTACTGCAGGCTCTGCAGTCTGTCATGGGGTTCTTCATCAGGAATCTTTCAGTGCAGCCACTGTGCTTCCATCCTTAAAACATTGGGTCATGGAGGATCCTTGAGGTTAACTTTGGTGGTAGGTCCAGGTGAGTAAGAGGAGGGATTCAGGCAACAGGTCCTGACCATGAAGCCCAGCAGACCTCTGGTTCTTCAGAATTTCCTCTTGATCTGAAATGCTATTTGATTTGAGAACACTTCCTCCCTCTGTAGGTTGCGAATGTTTGTGGTTCCAGGGGGAGAGCCAAGGAGGGGTTAAGTTCATTTCTCTAAACAGGTGCCACATGCCGTATGGCACTGGGTAGGGGGCTGTGGGGGGAGTGTGAGAACATAACCTCAACATTCCCAGGCTCACTCGCATTCTGCTCCCACAGATTGCCCTCCCTCCTTCCACCCTCTGGGTAGTACCACATGGTGGGAAATTGCAACTTGTCACTTCTCTGGGTGTGATAGCAAAATCTTGGTTCCTTGAATAGAACAGTTTAATGTTAATTTTCAGTCAAAGAGGAACTGTGTGTGTGTGTGTGTGTGTGTACATGTACGTGGGAATGAAAGCAAGAGAGAGGAGAGAGAGAGAGCAATTGATTCATTAGTTAGGGTGCATAGAAAGAAGTGTCCAGAGAAAAGAAATTAATTCTATATATCCTAATCCTGAAGAGAAAATCACATAAAGGAACTATTTTTTAAATCTGAGAATATTTTACAGAGTTTTATAAATCAGTGATTGTATTAGTGATTAGTGATTGAATGTACGTTTTGTGTGTGTGTGTGTGTGTGTGTGTGTGTGTATGTGTGTGCACGCGCACGCCTATGTGCCTACATGTAATTGCATGTTTCTGGGGGTAGGAATTGGTATTACTGAGACTGGATTCTAACTAAATCGTGTTGCATCTGTGGTGGAAAATATTTCACCCAAAATCTTCCCAAGTCCTCTTCCCATCGCGTAAGCACTGTCAGAATGTCATCTTCTCTTTGCTCTTCACTGGCCTTGAATTTCTTTCCCCTCTTCAGCTGAAATCCTGAGAGGTCCTCTTTGAATTTCCTCAGGCAGGTCCACCTACCTGCACAATGTAACTCTCATCTTCTCTGGTTACAGTTAGTAAACTCTGCCCTTGTTTCTTTGTTTCTCCCCTTTCCTAAACCTTGAATCTCACTTTCTTTCCTGTTTCCCATTCTACCTGCATTATGATTTTTTATTTTACTTCAGCTATAACACACTTCTAAATAAACAAACAACAAAGGGGAGACAGAAGAAATAGCAAAATTCTAAGCAATATTTTTGACAGATTTTTTTCCTTGTCAGAGCATGAAGAATCTAGCTATAGGCAATTCTGTTATATGTAATGTACAAAGCAAGTTACACAGATATGATCCATGGTACTAGAAATTTAATTCTTCTAAGATATGTGCCCCTTGTCTTTCCCAGATTCCAAGTAGCTTATGGACAGTCATTTTATATTAGATTGAACCATATTAAATTGCTGATGTGCAACCATTGTTAATGTACATTTCATATGTAATAGAAATTTCATATGGCTCAAAATATATGTTAGCCCACTGTTAAATATTTTTAATCAATAATTTAGTGGGGCATTCTTCTGCTGAGTCCAGATTAAACCAGAAAAATACTTCCCCTCACCAATCTTGCCTTTATTATTACAATAGATTCCCAGTTGGCTTCTTGGCCTCTGTCTGAATCCCTGTGCTTCCTCTAATCAAGTTACTATCCTGATTAAAAGCATCATGATGAAGACTATATTCCTTAGCCTGACATACAGGTCTTGTCCTGTGTAAGGCCCCAATCTACTTCTCCAGCCTCTTATATTGTCACTCTGTCCCATGTCCCTTTGGTTTTACACAGTTCCCCATACCATACCAAGGCTGTCACATCTCTGTGGTTTTGTTTATGGTTTCTTCTGCCTAGAATGCTTGCTTTCCCCTTGTCTGCTAGAGAAACCTCCAAATACCCTTAGAGGCTTTGATTCTAATGTCCTGTATTATTCTCTATCCTTCCTGGACCCATGCTGGGTGAATTAATTACTCCTTTACCTGGATTCCCGTTACATGATGTGCTCTTATGACTGTTTTCCCATTATATTATTCATATTTGTGGGTATGTAGCCATTGTCATTTTTCAGTTCTCCAGAGTCTTGGCCTGTGTTTTAATCCTCTTTGCACCCCCAGCATTGCCTGGCCCGTGCTGAATGCTCCATAAATGTTGGGGAAATGGATTTCCTGTTTGCAAATTTTATCAACATTTTCTTTTCATCTTCAGGATGAAATAAGAAAATTCAGAGGCAAGCAAATTGCTAATATTAAAGTTAATGAGCTTGCAAACATTGTATTTGAATTTGGATAGAGAGAAAATATCCAAGGCAGTATTCATTTTCCCTAAACCCTTTACCTGCCCCAGCTGTGGTTAGTTATTTTAGAAAAGATTAATTTATTTTTAATCCAACTATATCACATATTTCTCACTTATTTTAAGCAGCAGAAGACAACTTTCAGATTTAATGTTGAAACTCACAATAACTTCTATTTAAACATTGCTTTATAACCAATGAGTTTTTGTTTTCTCCATTAGTCAAATGTAACATAATCCTCACAGTGCCTCAAGGGAATGTAGCTGGTTAAGAATATCCTTGTTTTTTAGGTGATGAAACTCCTGCTTAACTCTGAGATACCAAGATTTTTAAATTCAAGGTCATGGGAAGGGCTAGCCCAAAATGCCAAACCCTGACTCCTAGGGTTCTTTTGCTTTCTTTGACTCCCCAGTCATAGCAAGTGAGAACATACAAGGCGGTTTCAAAGTTGGAAGAGTTCAGCAGCAGGAAGAGCCTAA
This sequence comes from Trichechus manatus latirostris, assembly GCF_000243295.1. Lineage (NCBI taxonomy): Eukaryota > Metazoa > Chordata > Mammalia > Sirenia > Trichechidae > Trichechus > Trichechus manatus. Next base: position 14,135,854 of record NW_004443957.1, on the reverse strand, counting down.
TCTAATGAGATCATGGCTGAACTTCCTACACCCCCATAGAGAGCAGTTTAGAAACCCTGGGACCTAAGACAGCAAAGAGAAGAGGAAGATTTGACCCAGTGGGCGGCTAGAAGTTCCTGATTCCGCAGCTTTTTCCGAGTTGGCTGGAGAATGGGCTGGGGTGAGCACACAGTTGGAGCAGAGCAATTGCCACAGGCGGAACTGCAAACAGCAGCAGTCTTAGCAGTAGGACTGGGTAGGGGAGCATCACTGCCAGCAGCTCTGTACTAACGATGCCCTCTTCTCCCCACTCACTAATAGCTCTGAGGCAGAAAACAGCAGAACAAGTGTCCCCGAAAGGGGTCTGTGTGATTGCTCATTTTGTGCAGTGTTTTTCCATTATGCCCAATGGATTTTTTTAAAGGAGTATGAAACCACTACATTCAGGCTCTGGTACCATCTTGTGTGGGGTGTGTATGTGTGGAGACCATCTACCCCTCCTCACCCAGTATTCTGCCCCATTTCTCACCTACCTTTATTCATCTGGATAGTCTTTTTGAGAAGCAGGACAGGGGAGGAGAGTGGGTATTGAAAGTTATACTAATAATAGGGCTTCTAAAGCTTGGAGAGTTCGCAAGAGCAATCGGTGTGCTGGGCTCGCCTGAGGGACTAGGACATCGTATAAGATTGCCCACATCTTTCAGGCCCCTACTGGAGTTTTTAATTCTCTTAAGAAAAAAAAAAAAGCAACGAAAACATGTAGGAGTTAGAAAATTGTAAGTCCAGAAATCACATGCGCCAAAATCTATTTTTTTAATAACTTAATTATATCATTAAGGAATATAATAAAATTTAATCATTATATGAGGAAATTTAATAAGGGGCAACTCGGGATGAACTAAGTAAATACAGAGTTTACCCCCCTCCCATTGCTCTTCTAGGGGTTACTTCTGAGTTCCAGGGGCTTATATAGCATCAAAAGAACCTTGGTGGCTGCTAAACTGAAAGGTAGGCAGTTCAAACCCACAAGCTGCTCTGTGGGAGAAAAGACCTGATGATCTGCTCCCATAAAAATTACAGACTAGTAACCCCTGTGGAGCAGTTCTGCTCTGTCGTATAGAGTCACTGTGAGTTGGAATCGACTTGATGGCACACAACAACAATGTATAGCATCGAAACCTCATGGTTAGGGCAGTGTCTACTCTTTTCCTCATTTTTCCCTGCCATCCACTGAGACAGTCACATTTTCATGTAGTCTGGAGTGATAGTTCCACTCTGGATATTCTACTTCCTTCTCATTCCACTGGAAGACTGCTTCAGATCCATCAGTCCTCATTCAGCTACTTCCTGTTATCTTGGTATGTGGAAAAATTTCATATGCTTACCAAAAGCACTTCAAGAATGGCAGAAACTTAGGGAGCCTGAGTCAGGACCTTCCTTTCTAGACATGCCATACCATTTTCTACCTTGATACTATTACCCTACCCAGACATGGGGTCTGTGGAATCTCGGCACTTTCCCGGGCCCATTCTAGCCAGTAAGGCACAAGTCCTCTTTGGTCTCAGATTCCTAAACTTGTCTGGAATTTCTACCATTCCCTTTCCTAAAACTTGGCAAAGGTGCAGGATAGGGCTTTTCATCTGGGAATTCTTGGTATCTAGGCTCTTTTCTTTCCTTTCCTAATTGCTTTCCCCCACCCAGCTGATGGAATCTTTATCTGCTTGGGGTTGTTATCGTTGTTAGCTGTCATCGGGTTGGGGCTAGGGTAGGATTATCCTTCATCTATTCTCCCCAAGTCTTTGTTTATATGGAATAAATTTTAGGCTTAGAATCTTCCAAAATTTTGGCTTTTGATACTAAAAAGCCAAGATTTTTAGAATATAAAAGCCATTTTTTCAAACAATTGTCTTACAATCATTTCAAAGCACTATTTTGAGACTCAAAAGGTGTACTGTCCTTTAGTATTTCTGTTGTAAAAATCTTCCCTTGAGGTAAATGGATACTTCTATTAAGTGAGATAGAGAATGACAATAAAGTCAGGGAAGTGGCAGGCGAACCACAGTTAATATCTCAAATTGTTATTTGCTACACTCTTATTAAGTTCTTCGTATGTGTTTATGGGAGCCCTGGTGGCATGTGGTTAAGTGCTTGGCTGCTAACCAAAAGGTCAGCAATCCAAATCCACCAACCACTCCTTGGAAACCCTATGGAGCAGTTCTACTCTGTCCTATAGGGTCACTGTGAGTCAGAATTGACTCAACCACAATGGGTTTTGGGTTTTGGATGTGTTTATGATGGACATTATGAAAATCATCATTTTAGATTCCACTTCTGAAATGATTTAGCAAGCATTACACACTGTTGTAGCAATCTTAGGGGATAAAGATCATGAAGGATCAGGTCCCTAACAAGGGACCAGTTACAAGCTATGGGATGCAGGAGTTTCACATTGCATTCAACTCCCTAACCAACCCTTAAAGAAGGGGCCAGAAGAATCCAAGGTGTGGCTCAAGAACAATTACCATCCCACCTATCACTGGAGCTTCATCAGATTCTGATCCAGCACCTAACATTGGGGATGGGTATTAGGCCACTATATCTATTTTTATTTAATCCTAATAAATATATTTTAAAAGAATTTTATATTAAAAGAGCTGAATCTCATTAGGGGGAATTGGGAAGAGCCATTTCCCACCTGTATATATTTTGCCTCTGGGACCATGAAGACCAGGCAGTACTAAGCAGGAACGTGATAGTAGAAGCACGTTACCATGGAAGTGTATACAGAATGAGAGGAGATAGGACTAAGGATGGAATGCTGGTGCCAATAATATTTAAAAGGAAGAAAAGTTGAGAAGAGTCTATGAGAGAGAATCCAGAACTGAAGAAAGCCAGGACAGAAGGTCTGCCACAAAAGTCAAAGGACACATTTCAAGAATGAAGAAGTGACCAACAGTGCAGACAAGCCAAGCAAAGAGGACTAAAGATAAAATTATTGACCTTAATAAGGGCAGTGCCAATAGCATGGTGATAATGGGAATAAAATTATTCAAGAATGAAGGGCAGTGAAGGGGATGATGTTTGTAAATCAGTATTTCTCAAAGTATGCTCCATAGTACAATTGTTTAAAGCAGTATGCCTTGAGAAGAGAATTTTGTGGTTATATACTAAAATGAGTAGGAAGTAGAAATTAAAACCTAAGTAAGTGGTTCTCAATGGTTTTGAATGTCTTTGGTTGTAGCAGATACCCAAATGTTGTCTTTCTCACATGGCTGCTTTTGTGAGCTCTTTGGTGACCACTGCCCCATTGCTGGGGACTTTTCTATATGTCCCTGACATGAGCAGTGGCTCCTTTGACTGGTCACCTTCGACTATTTATCAGTCTAGGTGATGAATCTAAATTTTGATTATCCATCCCACATTGAGTCTCTTTATTGGGGTCACCTCACTATCCCAGGTGTATAGTGACCTCTTCAAGTTCAAGTGACTTCTCAAGTTCAGCTCCTTTGCACAGGTGCACATCTAGTCCATGAAAAACATATACAGTTTCTCTGGTGGCAGTAGCTCCCATTGGAGAACTCTTTCTTTCCTCTATGACTGGGGGAGACTCTTGACTTTAGGCTTTTACAGGGAAGAGCTAGATTGGATCAGGGCTTCAGTTAATGTTTTGAGTAATCAGCCATGGCTCCAGTTTCATTAGAGAACTGACTGCTTGATGGGGAAACCTGAAGCAGACTCTTAGTCAAATTGATTAGGCCTCATGACAAGGAGGAGCCCTAGTGGTGCAGTGGTTAAGAGCTCAGCTGCTAACCAAAAGGTAGGCAATTCAGATCCACCAGCTACTCTTTGGAAACCCTATGGGGCAGTTCTACTGTCTCCTATAGGGTTGCTATGAGTCAGAAACAACTAGATAGCTTTGGGTTTGGTTTTTGGTTTTCATGACAAAGATGTATATATCTATGTTGTTTGTTGCCTTCAGGTTGGTTCTAACTCATGGTGACCTTATGTATAATAGAAAGAAATGTTGCCCAGTCCTGTGCCAACTTCATGATCGATGATATTTTTTAAGTCGATTGTTGTGGCTATTGTGTAATGCCTTCCAATCTAGGGAATTCATCTTCCAGTAGTATATTGGACAGTATTCTGTTGTGATACATAAGGTTTTCATTGGCTAATTTTTTTGAAGTAGATCGTCAGGCCTTTCTTCCTAGTTTGTCTTAGTCTGGAAACACCATTGAAACCTGCTCACCAGCGGTAACCTGCTGGTATTTGAAATACCATGGCATAGCTTCCAGCATCATAGTGATATGCAAGCTACCACAGTACAACAAATTGACAAATGGGTGGTGAGTCTATATCTGTATCATCTATATCTACAGGCATATCTGTATCTGTCTATCTCATGGCTCATACTGGGCACTCCGGGTTCTGGGTTTATGATAACAAGATGCTTTTCAGATCTATAGTGTTGGTGCTACTGAGGTTGAAGTCTATAAATACCGAAAGTCTAGGCCTTCAATTATGAGCAACTAGGGAAAAATGGGGTGGTAACCTGTGCTGAATTGACCTGAATTTCCATCAGACTTGATCAAATCATTAACATATTTGTGGTTCCAACATTTTTTTTTCTTTTGTAAAAAGTTTTCTTTTTATTTCCAATTGACCAAATAATCTGTCTCAGCCATATACAAATGGTCTTGGCCTTTGTGGTTATGTTTTCAGAGAAGAGTCTCAGCCTGGAATTTAAGTATAAAGTCCTGTGTTGGTTACTGTCCATAATCATTGTGTGGCACTTTCTTCATCTTTGGATTTCGAGTCACCCCCAATATTAATTATGATATTCATTTACTTCTTGCTGTTGTACCTACTTCTCTAAATAATCATGATGTGAAGTTTCTACCCAAATTATCCAAAGTATCATGAATAAATACAAATCTTATGAGAAGTGTGTGATTTTCAAGTTCATAACCTTGTTTTTGGCACAGATGTTCACCAAAATATGCCTTTAATTGACCACGAGGCATTTGAAAAGTATTTAATATTTTATCGCTACACACTAACCTCATTTTAGCTCATCTTTTAAAAAGTTTAAAATCTTCTTATCCCCTCCTTTATACCAAATTTAGGTATGTGTATTCACCCATTTGTACTTTTATTCTCTGTTTTTGGTTTCCAGAAGGTTTACTGGGTTCAGGAGTTTAAAAGTTGTGGGAAAGTATTGCTTGCCTTCACCTGAAGTATGAAGGGTATTACCTCCTGCCAGTTCCTCTGTGCTTCTTCCCTCTTCTGTGCTCCCAGCAGCCTTACATATCACTATTGATGAAGGACTTCTACCGAGTCTCAGGGACCTTCTGACATGCTCACCACCCCCAACCCCAAGTGTGGATTTCATCTGGACAGTGAGTGCATCTTATTAGTTTGTGTACTCGCTGAGTCAAGCACAATGCCTGACACATAGTCGGTGTTTACTGCATTATTGTCAAATGAATACGTTTCACTTTGGTGGACCAGTATCAGGGCTTGTATTGGAAATAATCCTATAGCTAAGGACCTCCTAGGATTCCCTACTCATCTGTGATTTCCGAGAAGGGGTATGGAATGTGTATGTGTGTTGTTATTTCTAAAAAGGGGGTAAGGAGAGAATTCAAGGACAAAGTGAATAAAATTCCTTGGCCTTCTTTATAAATTGAAGAGGGACATGAACTTTCTCCCTACACTGAACTCCCTTTGCACTTGCTGCCTGTACCACTCATTTTAGTACTTAATTAGCCTGTTGCCTTAAATTAAAGTCGCCCAGGATCATAGAGGGCTCTAATCTGCATAGTTACCTCAGGAATTCTGTGATGCCATAGCAGGTTACATGGGGTTCTGTCTTCTTGAACTCTCCTTAGTCAATTACAAGGAACTGTGATGGAAATTTGGAGAACCCCTGGAAAGAAGTTGAGGATAAAGTCTACCTTCTGCTTCTTTCAGAAGGTGTTCCAAGAAGTCAAGAAATTTCTCCCAATGTGGGAAAAGTCAGAGAACCGAATCTGGTCTTGGATGCCAGGGTCAGGAGCAGGTGACTAAGGTTGCTGGTATATGATTCTGGGATTTCATCAGCTCTTCTCTGCCCAGCCCATCTAAACGAGTTGCAAACATTTAGCAATTGGATCAGGCTGCAACAACTATTAATCTAGGTGGGAAGACCTCCTTTTCACTGGGAGCAGAAGGAACAGTCACCCTCCACAGAAACTGCTGGAGCAGCTCCCTAAGAGGGGAAAGGCAGAGGCAGAGGCGGTGTGGGTGGCCAGTCAGGGCCTTGGTAGAGGTAGGCTATAGTCTGGAGACTACTTTATTTAAGTTGCTCTGACAGACAGAGGGAAGACAGACACAATAAGACCTTTTTTTTTAGCCTGAAGGCCACCAGGCTAATGATAGATACTAGTGCATTTTGAGTTGAGGGCATCCTTGGAAAAGGCTGAACTCAACTCCCTCAGTTTAAAATGGACTGCGAAATAAAGGTGACAATTCTTATTTAACCAATTCCTTTTAATAAATCTTTAAGCCATAAAAGACCAAGTAGAGAAAGTATTTTAGTAATGTCATCGTAGCCCAGATTCTAAGCCGCAGCTTTTATCTGTGTTTTGTTGTTGTTGTGATGATTACCATCATCATCTCCCGCAGTCTTTCTCTGAACGAGTGACTCTACCACCTGAATTTTTAAAAACTCCAATACAGCTGATACATATTAGGCAGTTATATCTTTTAACCAACACATATAATTAAACATACAAAACATTCCCTCACACCAGTTTGCCAAGACAGTTTGAGACACAGATTATTGCCCGACACATCCTCTATTTCCCTCCAGAAGCTTATTCTGCTTGTGTTGCCTGGTGCTGCTTTTTCTCTTCCCCTTTGCTTCCCACAGCCATGGCAGGGAGCAGAGCATGTATAAATTTTTCAGATGATCTGCTGCTTTTGATTATCTGCACCATTGTTTTCCAACATTAGCATATATAATCAAGCGTTGATTTTATATTTGTCCACTGTGCGTCCTCAATTAAGTTCAGAAAGGGCAAAGACACTGTCTGATTCTGTTGAGTGCCTAGCATGGTGCCAGGTAAACTGTAGGTGCCCCATACATACTAATTGGAGGCCAGGATTAACACCAGATGGCAGCTCTTTGATTGGGTTCCTCTCAAGTCTGTTTAACCACATTTCACATCTGTAGGGATGTAGATCCTATCTTATAACTCAGATTCTTCTGATGCTGGTGTAGAGAATCAGCCAGAACAACTCTTGACTACAGTCCACATGAGTATTGAAATCCTCTAACAGTGACCAGAGACAGAACTGAGCTAGGATTTTGTAGCCCAGGCATTGGGACAATTCAAGCGTATTGGTCAACTGCCCTTCTCACCTGTGACTGTGATACCTAAAGCGCCCGCTCCCCCCATACACACAAAACCAAAAACTCATTGCTATTGAGTCAATTCATACTCACAATGACCCTACAGGACAGAGTAGAACTGTCCCATAGAGTTTCCAAGGAGCAGCTGGTGGATTCAAACTGCTAACCTTTTGGTTAGCAGCCGAGTTCTTAACCACTGTGCCACCAGGGCTCCCCCTCACACAAACCACCTACCAGAATTGCCTTCAAGTTGATTCTGATTCATGGAGACCCCATGTGTGTCAGAGTAGAGCTGTGCTTCAAAGGATTTTCAATGGCTGATTTTTCAGAAGTAGATCTCCAGGCCTTTCTTCCAAGGTGTATCGGTGTGGACTCGAACTTCCAATCTTTTGGTTAGCAGTTGAGCATGTTCCCAGGGACTCCAGAGTTCCCTCACCAGTATGTTATTCCTTTTATTTCTCCTCCTCTCTGGAATGTTATTTCTTTTTTAATATAAATACCCTGAGATAGGTAACATATAAATAGATATTAGCCCCTTGATGTAAATAAACTTAAGGACCAAATTAAAGTGGAATATTCAGGATGAGAATTTGGGTTAGAGATTAAATTATTTTGTAACTGCCTATGGCCAAAAGATCCATTCTATGTAAGGTGGAGGCCAAGAGGAATGAAGGCCACTCAATGTAGACGTCTTGAGGGATGACCCCGACCCACACTTTAGCTAAAGAGTAGTCTGTGGTTTGGAGAGGAGGAGTTTAATAGACTCAACTTCAGAAATAACAACAAGGAACCAATTAAATATACTTTTCAGTTACCATCTTAAAGGGGAGTCGTCACTATAATCTAGTGACCAATGCTGTAGAAACTTTGAAGGATTTCTTAAGATTTGTAACTTTACTGTATTTATTGTCACTATTAGTTTTTTGGCTATTTTTCTGTAGTTATTAACAGTAAGCTCTTAAAACCAAAGGAACATTGATGATTATCTGGGAGAAATAAGGAAGAGAAGAGAGCTGAGCAGACTGACTCGCATGCCACTGTCGAAGTCTGGGAGACAAACCACATAGGTGATCAGCAAAATGAAAAGAACAGAAAGGCGTGCAGAAGAAGCAGGAACAAGCCTAAAATAAAAAACCCAGAGCTTAACAACAGGAAGGCCTATTTGGTGGCAGACACCAAAGCTTGCCATGTTAACTAGAGAATAGGACAAAGCCATGTTGGGGAGGGGAGCAGTAAGAGACTGAAGTAAATGGCAGGGAAAGCCCAGGTTGGGAGAAAGAGTAGAAAGGAGAGGAAGCCAGGAACTGGTGGGAGGTATCACCTCCTGCACAGTTCTGTCTAGAGCTGGCTTCCAACAAAGCTCAAAGGAGTTACCTTCCATGAGGTCCAGAGGCTTCCAGAGAGGAAAGAAAGCTCTGGGTTTCAATTCCAGGCATGTACTTTTTCTTCTTGAAGTGAGTTTAGATCACATTTCAGCAAGTGTCCTGCTGCAGAGAAAGGTCTTCATGTAAAAAATAAAGTTCACTGGAGACACACTTGATATTTTCAGTGGCATTTCTACCTGTCCAGTCCAGGGAGGGTCATAGCTCCATTGTCTGTCACTGCCTCACCGCACTCCCTCTTGGAATTCAGATTGCTGGGTTTAATCTCTAAAGCTTTAACCATGTGGAGCCTAGTTGTTTCAGAGATCACCCCTCCTGACGCTGTGCATCCCCAGCTGGATGCAATCACATTCCCACTGCTGATTTGAACTTGAGAAGAATAGAGCTGGTGTTTTTTGTTTTGTTTTAATTGTGCTATAGGTGAAAGTTTACAGAGCAAATCAGTTTCTCATTAAACAATTAATACACATATTGTTTGTGACATTTGTTGCGGACCCGAAGACCTGTCAACACTCTCCCCTGCTTGGGTTTGGACCTTGGGTTTCTGATTTCCATTTGTCCAGCTTTCTTGTCCCCTCCTGCCTTCTAGTCCTTGCCCCTGGGCTGGTGTGCTTATTTAGTCTCATATATACATGGTTGAGCTACGTGCGTTATTGTTTGTTTTATAGGCCTGTCTAATCTTTGGCTGAAGGGAGAACCTCAGGAGTGACTTCAGTACTGAGTTAAAAGAGTATCTGGGACAGTACTCTTGGGGTTTCTCCAGTCTCTGTCAGACCAGTAAGTCTAGTCTTTTTTTTGTGTGTGTGAGTTTGAATCTTGGTCTACGTTTTTCTCCAGCTCTGTCCTGTAACCTCTATTGTTATCCCTGTCAGAGTAGTTGGTGGTGGTAGCTGGGCATCATCTAGTTGTGTTGGACTCAGTCTGGTGGAGGCTGTAGTAGTTGTGTTCCATTAGTCCTTTGGACTAATCTTTCCCTTGTGTCTTTTGTTTTCTTCATTCTCCCTTCCTCCAGACAAGGTGGGACCAGTAGACGTATCTCAGATGACCACTCACAAGCTTTTAAGACCCCAGATGCTACTCACCAAAGTAGAATGTAGATATTTTCTTTATAAACTATGTTATGACAGTTAAGCTAGATGTCACCTGAGACCATGGTCCCCAGCCCTCAGCCCAGTAACTCGGTCCCTCAGGGAGTTTGGATATGTCTATGAAATTTCTATGACTTTGCCTTGGTCAAGTTGTGCAGACTTCCCCAGTATTGTGAACTGTCTCACCCTTTACCCAAGTTACCACTTATCTATTATCTAGTTAGTGTTCCCCTCCCTCGTAACCATTAAAGATTGTTTCTTTCTGTATGTAAACCTTTTCATGAGTTTTTATAATAGTGGTCTCATACAGTATTTGTCCTTTTGTGATTGGCTTATTTCACTCAGCATAATGCCCTCCAGATTCATCCATGTTGTGAGATGTTTCACATATTCATCATTGTTCTTTATCATCGAGTAGTATTCCATTGTGTGTATGTACCATAGTCTGATTGTCCATTCATCTGTTGATGGGTGCTTAGGTTGTTTCCATCTTTTTGCTCTTGTGAATAATGCTGCAGTGAACATGCGTGTGCATATGTCTATTCATGTGACAGCTTTTATTTCTCTAGGATATATTCGTAGGAGTGGGATTGCTGGATCATATGGTATTTCTATTTCTAGCTTTTTAAGGAAGCGCCATAATCATTTTCCAAAATGGTTGTACCATTTTGCGTTCCCAGCAGCAGTGCATAAGAGTTCCAGTCTCCCCACAGCCTCTCCAACATTTGTTATTTTCTATTTTTTTTTTTTTTGAGTAGTGCCAATAATGTCTAGTTGAGATGGTATCTCGTTGTAGTTTTTATTTGCATTTCTCTAATGGCTGGGATTGCAAGCATTTCCGGGTCTGTTAGCTGCCTGAATGTCTTCGTTAGTGAAGTGACTGTTCCTATCCTTTGCCCATTTTTTAATTGGATTGTTTGTCTTTTTGTTGTAGAGGTGTTGCATTTTCCTGTAGATTTGAGAGAGTAGACTTCTGTCAGATTTGTCATAGCCAAAATTTTTTTCCTAGTCTATAGGTTCTGTTTTAACTCTTTTGGTGAAGTCTTTTGATGAGCATAAGTGTTTAATTTTTAGAAGATCGCAGTTATCTAGCTTATCTTCTAGTGTTTGTGTATTGTTAGTTATGGTTTGTATCCTGTTTATGTCGCATTGACCCCATTTTTTCTTCCATGATTTTTATAGTTTTTCGTTTTCTATTTAGGTCTTCGATCCATTTTGAATTAGTTTTTGTGTATGGTGTAAGGTATTAGAGCTGGTGTGTTTTTGATGTGACGTAAAAGGAGGCTGGGAGGGAGAGGAAGATGTATCTTTCAACATACTTTCCTTTCCTATGTGTTCAAATGCCTGCTGTGCTGCCAACACGAGTCATTCTTAGGCAGTGAGATTAGAAGCTTGGTGTCTCAATATATCTGCTTTGCTACAGGATTCATAATGAGGTTCCTTTAAAAAGAAAACCCCAGAGCAAAGTAAAACTATGATTTGGTTGTCCCATGTAAGATGTAAGTGTAGCTTATTGGATACACATTTATTATTATAGTACATGGAATAAGTGTACAAAGTGAGGTCTTTGCTTGAAGTTAATTGCTAGACATTTCTCATTTGTCTGTTCGTTGGCATGCATGTTCCATGGCAAATTTTGATAAATTTAATACCCTTTTAACCTTGGTTGAGTAGATGTTTCACGGTTCCATCTTAAAATGGTAGCCAATAACTACTTTTAAATATACATACCTTCCAAATCTACAGTGGACTTTGGATTTTTATGAAATGTGATAATAGAGATTATAAAAAAAAAGTGAGTGCAGTGAATGTCATTCATAGAATGTCATAGAATGACATTCTTTTAAGTTTGGATGACTGTACAAGATTCCACCTTGCTCTTTCCAGGTGGCGTCTTGTGAAGGCAGCTTGTAAGTGGCCACTGCTTGTTGTATTGAGGGCAGGTTTGGACACAGTGTGGACTCAGTGAAGGATGCAGATGCTTAGTTGCTCCACTCAGTGGGATGGGAACTAAACCTTTTAAGAGCTGCCGAAAACTGTAGCAAACTAATTAAGTGGCGAAACAGAGTGATAAAATAAATCCTTCATGGTACCAAGCAGGATGTGTGTGGGAGGAAGGTGGGGAATTCCCTCCCTACATAGAGGGGTGGAGACACAGTCAGGTCAATTTAGGAGAGATTGGAGCCACGGGCAGATTTAATGAAGACGCTCTCAGAAGTAATTATTGCTGTTGCTTTTGAACCCTCTGGAAAAATAACTGGAAGCACCAAGAGAAATGAATTTTCCCTGAAGTCACTAAGTGAAAAAGTCCTCAAAAAGATGGTTTTATTCCTCACAGTGAGAAAAAGAGAGAGAAAAGACAGTTTTGCTTTCTTCCGATTGGTATTTTGAATAATGAGCCCCACAGGCAGGAAGGGGAGGGCTTTCAGGAGAGTAACTGTGTACTGGGGATGGACACGAGAAACTCAGACGGTACAATATCTGGAGCGATCGCGCTCTAATTTTCTACATCAGTGGGAATACAGCATAGGACCATCAGTCACAATCAAAACTACTCAGAACGCCACCTTTCGCCACTGCTCTTCTCACCTCCTCCCTCCTTGAAAAACAGATGTATTATATGTGGCTGGAAGTTTGACCTGCTCCTTAGATGCTATGCAGTTTATTTCTTGTTGTAGTGGTGTTTTCTTTAAACTAGTCCTGTGTTACGTCTCATCTGGGCATTACTACTTCTTTCTCTCCTTGAATCTTAACAAGTACAGTTTTTACACTCAGCAAACATCTACCGAGTAAGGACTATACTGTCTATGTTAAAACCTGCGTGTAAATCCTTCTCCCTGAAATGTAGCTGGCCACCTGCTTGAAATGCCACCTCTTTGGAGATATCTGCATTTTCAAAGGATTTGGGGCCTTACATTATGGATGGGAAGTTATATTACAGTCTGAGAGTGGAGAGATTTCCGATAGTGATTTTTGCTGGTGAGGGCACTTGGGAGCCCCGGAGTAACACCCCAGGACTTGGTTGCAGCCCAGAGAAGAAGCAGAAAAACACTGTTCTAGACATTCTTTCCTTTGTTGTGGTACCTCAGTAGTAGGGCTCTTTTGAAATAGGAAAGCATTAGAATATTATCAAATGCTCTTCTCTAGCACCTTCCTTTACGTGTCTCTAGGCATTTGGGATCAGGATTCTTCCCTCGGTTCTGATAGTGGTGAGAAGGCAGAGACTTGTCCCCTTCCTACAGACTGGTGACCTCTGCCCACTTCCTAGGGGAGGAGAGTGGGAATAATAAGACTTCACTGTGGCAGGGTAAGCAAATTACTTGTCAAAGACTGACTATTTGGGGTTTTTCTTTTTAAATCATTGCTTCATTAGTGCATCCCTGTCTGTCTCCCTGATCTTATATTTCAGTTTCTGGCAGGTTAATCAGGAGGCTGTAGCTAAATCATCTATTGTATGTGGGATGCTGGCCACCCTCAGATGCACTGCTATGCATGAGGGCTCTTTGGCGACGCCGGTTGCTCTCTGCGCAGGTTGCCATATCCCAGAGTCCTGCAGCTGCTGGTTACCACGAACGCTTCTCTTTGGTTTCGTTCTCAGAATGTCACAGTGACCAGCTTGCAGGTGGCATCCTGCAGTAGATGCTGGCACAGATTTTCAACCATGATGATGCCTCTACTGATTTTTCCCATTATTTTTTGCCAATTAAAGTCAGCTTTGATCTCCCTTTCCCTCCTCCCCATTTCTCTCCCCGTGCTTTGGGCTCCTTTTGAATCACTCAGGCTCAGGAGTCAGAGAAGGAAGCACTTCCTTTAAGGGTAATTCTAGGATTTAGAGGTTTCTTTGGACTCCAATTTGGCCATGAGCAGCCTGGGCCCTGTGGGGCCTTGTTGACTCCTTTCACCCTGCATCCATCCCCAAGCTCATGCCCTCTCCATATTCTTCTCTGCTTCATGCCAAACAGACATGATTTTCTATTCCTCCTCTCTTGCTGAACCCGATAAATGTGACAATCAGACTGATCCCATCAGTTTCAAACCTTGGCTAGCTACACCCTGGGACCCACCAACCTCTGAACGGTCCCATCATCCTTACCTTTTGTGCTGCAATTCATCAGTTACAAGCTTCTTTCATGTTGAAATAAATGAGTTTTGCAGGTGCTGTGAATAGCATTTGTTGTCTGTCAGTGGGAATATGAGTGTGGGACGAAGAGGAGAAGAACTTGTTTAGATTTGGGGGATCTTGGTGTTCTGTGAGGAATGAATATTATTCTTCAGAGGATAAATAGCGCAATGAGACGACCTCTGTCAAAGTCCAGGGAAGACTCCCTGGAGCCATGTAGAAAGGACATTGTTACTGTTGCAGGGCAGTGGACTCTTGATGAAAGGATGAGGAGGAGATGAACAAACAGAATAAGATACACTTCCACATTTAAGAGTTTTGTTGAGAGTTCACTTTGTACCTCACTCATTCTAGCACCCAGAGATGAAGACTACAGCCAACATTTAGTGGGCACTTGTCTTAGTTATCTAGTGCTGCTACAACAGAAATACCAAAGTGGATGGTTTTAATGAAGAGAAGTTTATTTCTTCACGGTAAAGCAGGCTGAAAGTCCAAATTCAGGGCATCAGCTCCAGGGGAAGGCTTTCTCTCTCTGTTGGCCTTCTTATCAATGTTCCCCCGGACTAGGAGCTTCTCCGCACAGGGACCCTGGTCCAAAGGATGTGCTCTGCTCCTGGCACTGCTTTCTTGATGGTATGAGGTCCCCAATTCTCTGCTTGCTTCCCTTTCCTTTTGTCTCTTACAAGAGATAAAAGGTGGTGCAGGCCACACCCCAGGGAAACTCCCTTTACATTGGATCAGGGATGTGACCTGAGTAAGGGTGGTGTTAAAATTCCACTCTGATCCTCTTTAACATAAAATTACAATCACAAAATGGAGGCCAACCACACAATTCTGGGAATCATGGCTCAGCCAAATTGATACACACATTTTTTGGGGGACATAATTCAAACCATGACAGCACTTATTTTCTACCAGGCAATGTTCTAAGTGTTATACATGCTTTGTTTCTTTTAATCCTCATAATGATGCTTCAGTGAAGTATGAGTATTATCTCCATATAAAGAAATAAGTCCTTCGTCTAAAATTACACAGCTCATAAGCATCAATACCAAACTTTGAACCTAGACTGTTTGGTTCCAGACTTTTGCTTTCAACCTATACAATTCCGTTTAGACAGTACTTCTCTCAGTGCCTTTCGTAATACTATCATACATTAGATGCTCAGATAAAATATTTGCTGAAAGAAAACATTTGCTCAAGAAAAAAATAAAATCCATTAAATCTCACCAGAGGAGAGGGTGAAGGATACAGGGTGCTGTCATCAGTGACTTCATCTCCCTAGGACTGGAGTCTCAACTGGGTGGGTGCTAGGGGTAGAGATTATACAGGGCACTGTGGAGAGGATCCTGATCCCCCTTACATGTTCCAAGGGGTCAGAATCTCAGGGTCAGGACATGGTATCTCCACTCCAGCCACTCTGGACCCTTTATTATTATTCCTTAACCACACCATGCATAGCCGCCCCAGCACACGTTAGCTTTTGTCTCCATTGTTTAGAATGCACGCTCCTCTTTTGTCCACCAGATTAACTCTTAATCATTGTTTAAGGTTGACCACTTCTCTATCATTTTCTCTAACCCCTGCTTTGCCCTCTTGATTCAGAAGTAATTGCCCTTTCATATCTCAGTTTCTGTAATTGTTAATACCCAGCTTTACCATTTTGCAGTGTAACTATTTGTTTACCATCTGTTTTCCCCACTGAAGAGTGGACTCTGCAGGCAGGGTCATGCTTCGTGCATTTATGTATCCAGCCAAGCATATTCATAATACCAAGCATAGTGCCAGATGCATACTGGATGCTTATTAATAATACTGCACCAGAGTTCCAGCAAAATGGCGCTCTAGGCAGAAGCACCACGCCGTCTCTCCACAGCAAAGATCTGAAAAACTAAGCCGAACAGAGAATACAACAATCCTGAAACCCTAAAACATCAAATGAAGAGATAAAGAACTCAGCCAAGCACCAAATGGAGTAAGAAAACTGACAGAGAACGGAGAGCGAGGAGAGATTCATGCAGAGGTCCCCTACCAGCTAACGCAGTGTGGATCCACCATCTTGAACTCCTATCGGAGACCAGCAAACGGGGGTACAAGAAAGCAGCCTCACGGCGCGTCTAGCGGGAGACAAAACAACCGGTAATTTGTGGTGTGCGCTTTCCCACCCCCCACCTCTCTTCACCCCAGCTCGGCCTTCTCTGTTTCCCACGGCCACGGTCTCTTGACCGGGAAGTGCCGGCTGCTTGGATTCCACACACCCAAGCGGGCGGCTCTCTGGGTGCCATTTGTTGGCTGTTGGTGTTGCTTTTTACCACTTCTTTTGATTTCCTCCTTGCCTCTGGCCATCTCCATCTCCTTTCGCTCGAGTGCCTCGCTCTGTGCGCCATCTTTGCTTCTTCCTGAGGGGCTGCAGAGCGCCGGCAGTTTGTGATATACGCTTTCCCACTCTCTGCCCTTCTTCACCCATACTCGGCCCCCTCTGCTTCCCGTGGACACAGTCTCTTGTCCAGAAACACCAGCCCGCACTGGCTGGCTCTCTGAGTGCCATTTGTTGGCTGCTGGTGTTGCTTTTTTTTTTTTTTCTGCTTCTTTTGATTT
>NW_004443957.1:14082216-14111714 GCF_000243295.1 Trichechus manatus latirostris | reverse complement strand
TAACCAATGTCATAAAACAGCATGTGTACTACTGTTTCATGAGAAACTATTTGTTCTGTAAGCCTTCACCTGAAGTACAATAAAATATTAAAAAATAATAATAATAATAATACTGCCCCAAATTAGATTTTCTGCTTGTTCACGTTTTCTCTAGTGTTCCAAAAGCTTAGTGGGCCTGTGTGGGTGCTCATCGCTCAGAGCCACAACTATGGTAGGGAATGGGCTGCCTGTACCTCTTGTGTTAAGTGGCCACTGGCCACTTGCTCCTTGGGTAGGCCAGCTTGATTTGCAGGTGCAGGATTAAGGAGCAGTATGTCATGAACTTGACTAAATGATTCTCTTAACCAGTGTCAGCCCATTGAACTGACTCTTCAATTTTAGCTGTTCCATTGGCCAAACGGCTTACTCGGCTCTTCAGAGGCCTATTACTTGATCTGAAAACATTGACAACATATCTGCCTCCAATCTGACTTTAAGCCTGTTATAGATAACAGACTTTCTCTGGATGACGTGACACATCTTGGTTGTACTGGAGAAACATCAGTTACATCTATGTCTTGGCTGGTATCAGAATTGGAAGTATGCCAACTTTCACCTCATTGCTGATAGACTCCTTAATTAACCTGCTAAACTTGGTGCACAATTCACTGTTGTTCTAGAAATGAGATGCATAATATATACACTTTTACTTCCACTACAGCTTTTTTATTTGCTCAGTTATTAGATAGTCATATTCTTTTGGGTTGTACATAAAGCCTTCTCAAAAGAAGCAAAGATTTGAGAAACACGCAGTGGGGCTTGGTTTCTTTGACAAAGCTTGCTGCTGCTGCATTTACCCTGGATAATTGAGTTCTTCTTCCCCCTAATACTTAGATACATCAACTCACTTAATCTAAAGTGTCTCCTTTTCTTGTAAAATGTCTGCATTCTCATAAACTACTATTTGTAGAAGAAAAGGCTGGAGCAGCCCCTTTGGGGGTTTTCCTATTATGGCATCCTATACAGTGAGAGTGGGGGCTATGCCTTTTCATGCTTCTTGGACTATGCATATGCATGCTTGAAATAAATTTGCTGCTGTGTTTGTACTGCATGCCTTGCACGTAGTGCCCCAAATTGCTACTCTTTGGGAGACTAAGCCAAGGACGTTGTGTTCCATTTTCTTGATGAAATGCAGATTTCCCATTGAAGCTAATCAACCTTCATTTCAAAAGGTTGACAAGGCAGATACTTAATCCAGTTGGTTAAATTTATGGTACTGAAAAGAGTCCATTCCAAGAATATTCTCTGATTCTAAAGGTATAGGATTTTTATTTGATTGTGAATTAAATTACATTTTCATTCACTTTGAGTCCTTCGTTCTCAATTTTGTGTCCCTCAAAGAGAGACAAACTTGTTGACAATCACATTGGTCTCCATAACATTCTGTCCCCGATTGGAAAGATCTACAGTCTTTCTGTTACGTTGCCAACAGATGTTTTTTTAATACCAGTTGATAAATCGGAGATTTTTGCACGTGGGGGCCGAGTATCTTTCTAGTCAGGCAGGGAAACTAGCATACTTTGAATTACTAACCATGTGCCAGGGACTGTGCTGGATTTTACCATGTACAAAATTGTTTTCTAGCAACTCTGTGATGTGAGTCGTATTGTCCCCATTTCACAGATAAGGGTATCCAGACTCAGAGACTGCTAAGCTGTCTGCCAAAAACACACAGATAGTAAGTGAAAAGGTCAGCATTCAAATCCAAGCTTGTCTTTCTCTAAAGCAGTTGCTTATTCTACCAAGTTCTTCTTAAAAAAAATCCTTATTGGTATGGGCCGGCCAACAGCATTTAGAATATCAAGGAGAAAAAAATTCTTGCCTGCCTACCCCAGATGTGACCTCAGAATCCCTCTCAGCACAGCATCCAAGTAATCACTACCAATCAGTTAGTATGCAAGCTGAAAGTTATTTGCCATCTCTGTCTCTACAGTTGCCCTAAAGAGTGGAAGTGTGAACTCTGTCACTAGACCATGTGAATCATTACTCCTCTCTACCAGAGAGGTATCTCTAATGAAGAAGGAATGTTAACATAGAGATCTAAGGTGAAGTCCCATTGACCTGGAGAGGAAAGATGGTGTCATCAGAAGGCAATAGTGACAGAAACATCTAATATACACAATAAAGTCCTATTTATCATTCAGCCAGGTGTGAGTTCCTTCTGGCAAAAGTTTCATTATACCCAGAAGGGTATAGCAACCAGATTTCTCTCTCAGTCTAACTCTTTTTCAGGTTCCTTCAAACATGATATATAATAATCTCTCTAAATGATTCATACATGATCCCATACTTCTTCTCACAAAATTTGCCTGCTCTTCTTAACATCATTTTATTTTTGGCCACCCACCGAGAATCCATTTTCTGTTTTCTAGATAACTTCAGCATCTCCTCCCTCCCCCCAACCCAGCAACTTCAGCATCCTAGTGAAACATCTTCTGCATCAGGCCTCCACTAGCACAGCAAAATTTCTCCAGGGGTCAGATGTCCTCAGCTGTGGGTGGTATATATGGTTTGGGTCCCAGGGTCAAACAGCATGGCTTGCAGATAATATGAATAGATAAAAACATACAAGCCTTTCTCCTTGACGCACACACACTTTTAGGACACTTGACAGACTATATATGTGTAACGGAAGGCTTCTTTGCTATTTACAACCCAGCCTGCTTCTAGGCAGGGTTATTATTATCAACAGCAAGGCCTGAGTTTTTAGTCTAGAATGGATTTGGTTATGTAAAGTTGAGCATACGTCCCTGGAGCCAAGCAGAATTACTTTGCGTAATAGAGGGGAAAGAAATTTGAAGTTTCTGGGACAAGAAAAGATCCAGGAGTAAGTATTAGCCAAAGGGCAGGTGTGCATTAAACCCATTGCCATTGAGTCAATTTCGAGTCATGGCAGTCCCATATGTTAGAAAGTAGAGCTGCTCTGTGGGGCTTTCTTGAATGTAATCTTTATGGAAGCAGATTGCCAGACCTTTCTTCCATGGTGTTGCTGGATGGGTTTGAACCACCAACCTTTAGGTTAGTAGATGAGTGCAAACCATTTCCGCCACCTAGGGACCTCAGTTGTACATTAGATGCTGAGAAATCCCTGGTATTGGCATGACTAAGAAATTGGAGGTACAGGCTTGTCTAATGAGAACATTTAAGAGGTTTGTGTGAGGTGACATATGTAAAACTCCTCATCTTAGTCATCAATCCTCCCCCGGACTAGGAGCTCCTCCGCACAGGGACCCCGGGTCGAAGGATGCGCTCTGCTCCCAGCACTGCTTTCTTGGTGGTACGAGGTCCCCCATTCTCTGCTTGCTTCCCTTTTCTTTTATCTCTTGTAAGATAAAAGGTGGTGCAGGCTACACTCTAGGGAAATTCCCTTTACATTGGATCAGGGATGCGACCTTAGTAAGGGTGTTATACAATCCCACCCTAATCCTCTTTAACATAAAATCACAGTCACGAAATGGAGGACAACCACAAAATACTGGGAATCATGGCCCAGCCAAATTCATACACATATTTCTGGGGGGACATAATTCAATCTGTGATACTCCTTCTCCATCACTTGCTAAGGTCCGTCCCTATTTTTGGGTGATTAGATTCCTTTGGTGGATCTTAGAGAGGTGCAAAGTTCTACATCCAGGGTGAGTGAAGCAAAAATAGTGGAACAGGCTTATGTGCAGGAGCTGGGGGAACTGGGGGCCTATATTGACTTAAGAGAGACCTTTTAGAGTTCTGTGTAGGATTATTTGAATCAGAGTATTTACACTATCAAGTACAGTCTTTCCCAACTCTGAGTTCCTTGTCTGAAGTATAGAACGCAGGAAATGATTTGAGGTACTATTTTCTCTATTCTCTCAAGGTTGGAACATAGCTAGATGCATAGGATAAGAACTAATTTATTGCATACAGTGGATGTTTTAGTGCCGGGTTGGCGAACTATGACTGGCGCCAAATCCACCACACTGCTTATTTTGTAAAATTTTGTAGGAACACAGACACTCCCATTTATTTACATAGTGCCTATGGCTGCTTTCATGCTGTAAGGGTAGTGTTGAGTAGTTGGAACAGATACCATATGACTCACAAAACCTAAAATATGTCCTGTCTATCCCTTTACTAATAAGTTCATTGACTCTTGCTGTAGAGCCTTGTGTCTTTACTGTCTTAATTCTTTAGGTTATCCCTGTTGAGAAAGGCACCTTAGATTAAGTCACCAACTTAGAATTGAGTCAAGAGTGCCAAACTCTCAGATACACACTGTCAAGGAGTAGAGATTACTGGTAACTGCACAGACTACAATGACCTTAGCAAAGACTGTAGTTGAGACTCAGTCATATCTGGAAGAATGTAGACTAAAAAGAGGAAAACGCCATCGTTTCAGCTTTGAGAGGATGCCGGTCGGTTTATACCATGGTCTGTGAGCTTAAAACCAGTCTGGAAAAAGTTCCCATGAAAGAGTCAGTCATGGTCACGGATTTATCAAAGCTGAGGGGGAAACTCAAATATACATGTGGTCTCCTTTCTCAGAAAGATAGGGTTCTCCTAAATTTAGACACTTGTGGTGTTGGTGGCAGCCCCAAGCGTTAGTTTACTTGAGACCTTCTTTTTACCTGTGCTGCATATTCAAAAGTTTTGTTTTTTCCTATTGGAGTCTTTGTCCCTGGCAAAGATGAGAGTTGGGTGTGGGCTCTGTTTAGAGATACAGCCTCTTCGGGACTTTGTGGGCAGATATTTGTTAGTGCTGTCCTCAGCCCCACCACGGGCCTTCCCCGTGGCCTAGCTTAAAAAAAACAAAAACATTGCCAATGAGTCGATTCTGACTCATAGCGACCCTGTAGGACGGACAAGAACTGCCCTATAGGGCTCCCAAGGCTGTAAATCTTTACTCAGATCGCCATGTCTTTTCTCCTGCTGAGCCCCTGGTGGGTGCAAACCACCGACCTTTTAGTTAGCAACCAAGCACTTAATCACTGCGCTACCAGGGCTCCTTTGTGGTCTAGCTTAGTCCAAAGAAATCTGTCTTTTAAGAAGATTTTTGGAGCCCTGGTTTGGACAGTGGTTAAGCTGCTAACCAAAATGTCAGCAGTTTGAATCCACCAGCCACTCCTTGGAAACCCTACGGGGCAGTTCTACTCTGTCCTATAAGGTCGCTATGAGTCAGAATCAACTCCATGGCAAGGGGTTTTTAAGAAGGTTTTTGCCCTTACCCTGACATCCCTTTTAGGCAGAACATTATCCTTGGAAAACTCCTAAACATAAGCTGAGATTTCTGAAGTCTGTGCCCCTAAGCACACCTGCCCTACAATTCTCATTTATCCTCTGCTTTTGGGTGTCACAGGCCTTGAGTAACATTTTTTTTTTTCTGCCATAATGTTTTTTTTGTAGTAGTGGAATTTGCCTCTAGTGTTTTATTTCCCTCATTATTTCCCCTACTCCTTTTATAAAGATTCAGCGAAAATTTTAAGAGTTTAATCTTCTTGTTTAGTTAACTCCTTTCTTTCTCTACCACATGCAAGGCTAGTGGTATTCACTGGACTAAGTGCTCTTCTCTTTTTAATCTTTTAGATTTCTGGCCTACCCAGGAATGATACTCAAGTATTTAACATCAGTATGGCACAGCCACCCACCAATCAAAAGAGATGTTGACTATAAATAAGGCATATGAACATGTTGGTACATACTGGTGTACTCTAGCTGAATATCAGCTCAGCCCCAGGCATTGGCTTTTTAAGAATTTATGCTAGTATATTTTTTCTTGAGGTTCCCTGTAGTGAGACATGCAAGGTGAGTGATTTTTGGTCAAGAAGATCATCTATTGTTCCAGAAAATCCTCTTTGACTTCACAACACTGAGTTAGTTAACCCCACCCAGGAAGTATTATCACAATAAACCAATATCTAAATGAACAGTGACTTATTGGAGCCCTGGTGATGAAGTGGTTAAGATCTCAGGCTGCTAACCAAAAGGTCAGCAGTTTGAATCCACCAGCCACTCCTTGGAAACCCCACGGGGCCATTCTACTCTGTCCTATAGGGTCGCTATGAGTTGGAATCAACTCGATGGCACACAACAACAAAGTCATCGTTAATATATTTTATGGTTTCACACATTTCTTGAGCTTATTCCTTTGGCAATAACTCCATCGCCACAGTGGCGTGCTGGGGCCGGCTTCACAGGCTCACAAGAGCTGATTATGCTCATCTCTCCCCAACTCCACGTTCAGTGACATCACATTAAAATCAGCCGTGGAGGGAGGATTCATGTCATGGAAATTGGCAAATGCTATAAATAAGGTTATTGTATTTTCACTGAAAGCATGTTGTATTTGTTAAACATATACCACCACACCGTTACATCCCCATCTACAATTATGAAGTCACTGACCCCAAACATGCTGTGAGTATCTTATGCTGGTCTTTCTTTATTAAAATTGTCCAGTGCTTTTCTGAAATCTTTTGTATAGCTATTCCAACTTTTAAAAAATGGTTCTTCAATTGTTCCAGCAAGTATAGACTATCTTCAGCTTTAAAAGGAACACTTTGCTGGATCCAGACTCTCATTAGGGAAGTACTTCAGGTAACTGGCTGAACTCTTAATTCTTTTGCTCTATGGAGTTTCTTTGGACTGGAGCAGCCCTTTTGGATCTCGAACAAGTAATACATTCCTTCTTTTTTAATCACCTCTTTTTGAGCCATTTGATCCATTAACATACCTTTATCCCTTTCATATCTGTGTATTTGTCCCCAAGATTTTAGTTTCACTTTCAGGTGAGTGTAGGAAGTCCTCTAAGATCTCCTAAGGGAAACTTTTTCTTCTTTCTCTCACAGCTCCTGATATGATAGTAAGATAAAGCATATTTTAAAAGCAAATGCAGTCTTTTTGCTGTGCAAACTTGATTCCTTGGGGCAATTCCAGACACAGTTCTTTTTAGCCTTTGAGTTTGTATAATCACTGAGATTTTTTTTTCAGCTCCTTAACCCAAGAAGATATTATATCCATTGTAAAAGAAGGATTCACATTCTTTTTTTTTTTTTTTTTTTAATATCCATTAATAAAATCCACGATTCTTCTGTGGGTGAAGCTAAAGTCTGAGTCTTTAATACCTAAAGCCATGGTCAAAACCTATGTAATTCATAAATCTGGGCCCAACCTGATTATCATGACAAAAGCGATAACCGTTGGAAACTCGTGGTAATGCCACATCATCCATGAGGTCAGCCTCCCCACTTCTCATACTCAGCATGGAATACAATTCAAAACAACATGAATGAACAGATTTATTGGCTGCACCTTCCCCTCTTTTCTCCTAGTTTTCTATCAGGTTTAAGCTCAAATATCACATGTATGAAGAGTTCTCTGACTCCCCCCGGCAGAGTGCGTGGTCTTTACTCTGTACATGGTTCATTCTTTTTTATTACACTTGTATTATACTATAATTATTTCTTCCATTATTTTATCACACTAAGACATAATTTCCTTGGGCGAAGATGCCTTTATTCTTCTTTATATGCCTTGTGCATAGTTGGAACTTGATAATGTCTCTTTAATGATAGAATGCTACATTTGTTCTAAGGTTTATAAAGTTAATATAAAAAATTAAGAGGTGTCATAGTAAACTCAAGCCATTGGATACATTTTTTTTCCATTGAAAGCTATTGTTCCTTTATCCTGACTCAGTAGTAGAGCAAATTATGGGTGATTATTCAACCATGGACATGAATCCTCTAGTTTTCTTGTCTCACAGTCGCTAAGGAGCCAAAAGTCTATGTTGAGCATTTACAACCCAGGATATGATGGTAGGAAGATGAAGAGTAGTGGCATCTTGCTTGGGTGGTCCAGTGACTTAGCCTAATTGGCTGGTACACCATATTTTATGGCCTAATGAAGTGAGCCCAGAATTTGAAGTCAGAAAATCTGGATTTCCACTCTTGGCTGTGCCAGTTAACACCTATATGACCTTAAAACCCAAAAACCTTCTGCTGTTGAGTCAATTCCAACTCATAGCTACCCTATAGCACAGAGTAGAACTGCCCCATAAAGTTTCCAAGGAGTGGCTGGTGGATTCGAACTGCCGACCTTTTGGTTAGCAGCCAGACTCTTAACCACTGCACCCTCAGGGATCTTGGTGAGCCTCTGCTTCCTTATCCATAAAATGGGCTTAATAATACCCATATCCAAGAGTTGATTTTAGGATCATATTGTGTCTTAGTTATCTAGTGCTGCTATAATAGAAATACCACAAGTGGATGGCTTCGATAAACAAATTTATTCTCTCACACTTTAGGAAGCTAGAAGTCCAAATTCAGGGTGCCAGCTCCAGGGGAAGGCTTTCTCTCTCTGCTCTGGGGGAAGGTCCTTGTCATTAATCTTTCACTGGTCTAGGAGCTTCTCAGCACAGGGACCCTGGATCCAGAGGATGTGCTCCACTCCCGGAGCTTCTTTCTTGGTGGCATGAGATCCCTATCTTTCTGCTTGCTTCTCTCTCCTTTTATCTCTTGTGATGTAAAAGGTGGTATAGGTCACATCCCAGGGAAACTCCCCTTACATAGGATCAGGGCTGTGACCTCAGTAAGGGTATTGCATCCCACCCTAATCCTCTTTAACATAACCTAATCTTGCCTCATTAACCACAGGCAGAGATTAGGATTTACAACACACAGGAAAATTACATCAGATCACAAAATGGAAGAAAACCACACAATACTGAGAATCATGGCCTAGCAAAGTTGACACATATTTTAGGGGGACACAGTTCAATCCATGATACCTTGTAAGCATTTCTTTCATAGAAATCAGTGTTTTTATGTGAGTTAGTGTTGCTAGACTTAGCTTGAGTTAACTGTGGAACTAGACCCTAGTGAGCAATAGACTAACCCAGTATAATTATGAACCAACTGCCATTTCCTGTCTGACAATTCAGGATATTCATCTTTCTCATCACAAAAAGATTTGAGCCTGAAAATGGCCATGCTTCATGAGTTTTTTTCTTTTTTGAAAGTTTGAACTGATGCAATTCTACCAGCTCCTCTGCCTCTAAGTCAGACCACACAGGCTTTTTTTTTTTCTTTCTTTCTTCTTCAAGTCTCTCTTAAAGAAAATACTTCAATCTCTCTCTTGTGGTTGTATAACTCAGAAATGTCTAAAGCTATAAACTTCAAACTTGGCAAGGTTGTCGTTCTCACTAAGAAAGAAAAATCAGGGAAAATTTGAAGGAGAAACATTTCACTTTTTTTTTTCTTTTCAGTAAGTGAAATTTAAAAAATAATGTGGAGTTGTTATTTATGTGTTTTCCTTTTCTTTGCAAATAACATCATTTATTGCCTAAGGATATTTCGATATTATCATCCTATTGAAAATAAGATAGAGACATATTCTAATCAAGGATGGTATATAAGTAAGCAAGAAGCACTTCCATCTTCTCTAGGAATAAATTTGTAATTTGTTCTTAGGTTTCAAAATGAAGCAATATTATAGTAAGTAAAAGAGGTGATGGTATCCACCATACCTCCCTACCCTTAGGCCTTCCCTATTTTTAGCACAAATGAAATTCTAACTTCAGTGCTTCTTTTGCCTAAACACCTTTACTTCTTGTGAAAAGACAAATGGTGGTTATTAGCCAGGAACCCTTCTGAATGAATAAAGAATCTGAAAAGAGTTTTTGAAGAGAGTTGGAGGAGGTTGTATATATGAGCAGGGCATGTGAGATTAGTAAAAAGAGGCTCAGGAGGTAGAAAAAAGAAGATGAAGCAATTACCATTTAATTGACTTATTTTGTATGTAAGCAAAGAGTCATACTTAACTGGAATTCATTAACATGGAATGGGGATTGCAGAGGGAACACCATAAAAATATAAGAGACAAAGGAGCAGTAAGAGCCTGGGTCACCAGAAGGGCAGGACAGAGCAATATGGGAATGCTGAGAGCAGAGAACTTGCATCTTGGTTTGTGTCCAAGGATGCCAGACAGGTGAGGTGTGGCAGGCCAGACTGGCTGAGTTTCCTATAGAATGACTCCCAGCATCCTCTGGCAGATTTACTGTCAGCAGCCGGATCTCCAAGAGTTGAACGCAGAAACGACAGAGGCCCAGGTAGTCATTTAACCCTCAGATTCCTCTTTTCCTAGGTCTCTTCATCAAGAAGTAATTCACAATTTATATTTGCTAAAAAAAAGAAAAAGAAGAAAGATTTAAAAAAAAAAACAAAAACAAAACCCAGATACAGTATTGTTCCAAAAGATAACCCCCCCCTGAAAAAACCCACTGCTGTCAACTCGATTCTGACTCATAGCGACCCCATAGGGTTTCCAAGGCTGTAAATCTCTACAGAGGCAGAGTGCCACATCTTTCTCCCTTGAATCCACTGGTGGTTTTGAACTGCTGACCTTTTGGTTAGCAGTTGATTGCTTTAACCACTGTGCCACCAGCACTCCTTTCCAAAAGATAGAAATTACAAATTCTGGAATTCCAGAATTTCATATATGAGGAAGTCATTGTTGAGAAGGCACTTGGGCTGCAAGAAACTTGCTCAAGTTATTTTAGTAATAAAAGTTTCCCAAAAGGGTCACATGGCAATAGAGAAGACAGTATTCTTTTGGGAATTGGGAACATCCATTCACATGATCCCAGATAGTGCTGAGCACTGGGGTCATCTTTGCTGTCTCTTAAGAGCGAGAATCTGTAGATCTGCACTCTGACACCATTAACAGGATTCTATTACTTTCTGTGTATTCTTTTCTTTGTATCTTTTCTCATTTCTTCTCCCACCATTTGGAGATAAAAGTGACTAAAAGCATGGATTCTGGAGTTAAACTACATGGCTTCAAACAATAGCTGTATTCCTTACTAACTGTGCAAGTTACCACATACATGCCTCAATTTTCTCATCTATAAAATAATAATGGTATCCACCTCATTGGTTGCTTTAATAACTAATAGATTCATATACTTAACTCTGTTACCAAAATATTCTTCTACCAGTTTTTTCCTATTCTAACTCTGGATAGAGATACTGGATGTCTTAGACAGATTATATTACCTCTATTGGGTAGACCTTTTCTTAACAGACTATCAGATAGTCAGTGGTCAGCCAATGGACTGGGCACACTTAAGTCAGAT
The DNA here is from genome assembly GCF_000243295.1 of Trichechus manatus latirostris. Taxonomy (NCBI): domain Eukaryota; kingdom Metazoa; phylum Chordata; class Mammalia; order Sirenia; family Trichechidae; genus Trichechus; species Trichechus manatus. The sequence goes on along the minus strand of NW_004443957.1, from coordinate 14,100,568 downwards.
TACTATGTTGTCCAATTAGTGACCAACCTTTGTTTACAAAACAACCCAGGGCCACTTTCCTTAGGAGGAGGCTGTGGGCAGACAGTTTTCCTTAGAAATGATGGTGAATGTGGCAAGTTTCATGACCGACAAAACCAGGTTAAGAGGGATTAGTGTAAAGAGGATGCCTTACCTAATTAACTAAATCCATCCATCATGCAGCTGTTAAAATCTCTGACTCTTCTTTCTTCCTCATTTAACTCATGTAATTACTTCAATTACACATTTCTTCAATTATTATAATTATATATATTTTTTCCAAAACTATATTAAAAATGTATTAGTGTTGTATTCCACTTTTTTTAATTATATATATTTTTTATTGAAGACATTCTTAGGTTGTGTGATGTTGGTGAAATGATCTCTAAGGTAGCTTCCTGTCTTGATATTCAATTATGATGTCTCTGCAATGATTCCTGTTGGTTGTGAGGGCAGGGACCTTGTCTTTCTTGTTTGCTGTTGTGTCCCCACATTAGAACAGTGCCTGACATGTGGTAAGCTCTCAGTAAGTATTAGTTGAATGAATGAATAAAAAAGAGCCTTAGAAGAGGGAAATGGTCAGGCATAGAGTGACATCTGGGTGTACATTCCTTGGCCCTTTGTCCAGTGTTTAATGTTCTTCTATTTTAAGATACAAAATTATCCATTACTCATTTTTCCTTGTTTTTTTTTTCCTTACTGGACCAAAATAAACTCTCTGGAGATCAGTGCAATAAGTTAAGTCAAGCCTGAATAGGTAGAAATAGGAAATGGTGGTGTTTGTTCTGGTAATTGAACTGGTGTATTGCTGTTAGCTAGAAAAACCATCACCAAAGTTGCTCTGCTGTTGCCATGGATACTATCATAGGTGCTCTTGGGTGTCATTCCACAGTGGAAAGAGTCAGGCAGAGTTGGACTCAAATCCCACATCTGGTCTTTATTGGCCTCATGTCCTTGAACAAGTTATTTAAACTCTTTCAAGCCTCAGTTTCCTCATTTTGTACAATGCATAGCTTGCAGAGTTGGATTGAGGGTGATAATAATAGTTACCATATAGTAACATTTTCCATGAGCCAGTCACAATGCTGTTTATTTAATCCTCCTCATTTATTCTGTGAAGTGCTATTATTCCTATTTAACAGATGCGAAAACTGAGGAGCAGAGAAGCTGATTAATTTGTCCAAGATCATAGAACCAATAGGTGGTGGAGCAAAGATTTAAACCTAAGTTGGCCTGAATCTCATACCCTGACGAGAGATAATTTAGGTGAAATGTTTGGTACATAACAGGCATTTAATAAGTGGAAAAATAAAGATTTCTTCTCAATGTGTAATTACCACCCCTGCCTTCCCACTGCCCACCCCGCTCTCAGGACTTTCTCATTCCCACTACTGTTTTTCTCCCCTGGACAAAGAGCTTTTAAGACCCTCCTTCCCATCCTACTCTACTCCCATACACCAACTCATGAGATTCTAAGACCTTGTAAATGAAGTGAGACAACAGCCAACACAACTGACTACTTTCTAGACAATGTCAGGAAGAGGTGCCCAAAGGAGAATCCAGTTCCTAAGTTTGAGGCTCATTGAAGGGTTAATATGTATCTTCTTGTGGTGTGCTCAGATCCCCAACATCGGGGTAAAAACAAGTCAGGTAGGCTTCTCTATCCAAGTAAACACAGAGAAGTGGGGACGTCAGAACCTTCCTCCCACCCACCATCGTGCATCTGCACCTTTTCAAGTGTTCTGAGCTACAGCCTTGAGAAATTCTATATAAAACCAAATTTGATTCTGTCTTCTGGATCAAAGAAATGATTACACCCCAGAAGGCTAAAACTATTATACAAGAAGAAAGGGAAGAAGAGGGAATAATTACTGCCAAAGGTGAAGGAGATTGACTGGGAGTATGATACCTGTATAATTGAGGCAAAGCGAATATAAAAACCTGTGCTTGTTTCCTGTGTGTGCATTCAGAGGTCCTTGGTGACTGGTGTGTACAGCAGGTGGGGTGCTTAAATGTCTGCTTCTCTTGGATCATTGCTTTTATAATCTGCTTTTACAAGGCCTATTTAAGGAGTCAACTATACTGCTGGCAGAGGAGTGGAGCACAATAAAGCTACATTTAAAAAATAATTCCAATTATCTTAAATTTCTTATGGCATTCCTTGAGCATTAAATCTGCAGACTAAGGTAGCATACAACTCTCTCCTGACCTTAAAAAGGATTTCTGATAATGGTCGAGCTTCCCGGTGTAAGCTCAGATCATGGGGTAAATGGAAGGGGAGACCTAAGGATCTGATCTAGGTTTACATGCACGATAATCTCCTGGCTCCGTGGGTTCTATTCTTTTAGAAACTTGGATTTTTTCTTTTTTCTTCCTCTGATTTTTCTAGGAACCTAGTTCAGATTATCCTACTGGGCTCTGGGGAGAATTATATCACAGCCAACCAGTTGTGTTGGCTAAAGATGTAGTGGGGGAAGCCTTGGCTTCCTCATCAACCTCCCCTTTCTAGGTTGCCTGTATCATTCCGTTGGTGAGCTCTTGCTAAAGAAATGGCTGTTCTACTTGTGCTTTAGAGCTCTTACTAGTCTTTCTTGAACCCCTTTTCTCCCCCTTCTCTTTTCCGTCTCCTGTTCCTTATCGCCTTCCTTTTCCTCTTTTTCCTTCTTTTTCTTCAGTGTCTTTCTTCACTCACTTTAATTTTCTTCCATTCTACTTTTTCTATGTCACTTTTCATTTTACTTTGTTTTCCTTCTTCCATATTTTAAACCTAACCCTTCTCATAATAGCTTTTTACCTGACCATCTCATCCTCCTATGTAGTAATTCTATTTTTTTCAAAATAATGCTTGTTTATCACCTTTTCAAGAGAATGTTCATCTTTAATTGTCATGAAACCACAACCCCCAGGGTATAGAAGTGGAGGTAAAGAGCTCTGTTGTTCAGTATACAGATGGGCTTACAGGAGAGGGGAAGTAGAGCAGGATAGACTTGCCCCAGGGCACCCGACGAATTAGACTGGGCTGAGTGCAGCCTACTTATCTCTGTATGGCTCTCTTGGTGCCACTCAACAGGAGTCCGCTTTGTCAACTGTCTGACCATTTATACTTAAGCTTTGAGTTTATTTATCTGTTGGTTTTTGCTCCCACCCCCAGTAAGTCTTTAATCATTTGCTTTTTGAAGGGAAAGTTAGCTATTGTTAAAAGCCTTAGGTGCATACCAACTCACCATGCTCAGAAACACAAAGGGAGCAGCAGCAGAGAGACAACACTAGTGAGAACAGGATCATCAGAGATCTGTACACCAGCATCAAGGAAGGCTTTGATTCTGAGAGAAACAGAAAATCAGTGGTGAGAGCCAGACCAAATGTTGGAGTAGCAGTCAGCAAAGGACAGAAGCAGCATGGGGCCCAGACCTGGTGAAAGATAACATTCAATGTCCAGTGGCCAGAATCAGTAAAGAGGTGGAAGCAAAGCCAGAGTGGATAGTGAATGACCAAAACAGATAAGTGAAGCAGGAAGGGGGTGTTCTGTGGTAAGAGGGTATCTTAGTCATCTAGTGCTGCTATAACAGAAATACCACAAGTGGATGGCTTTAACAGAGAAATTTATTTATTCACAGTTAAGTAGGCTGCAAGTCCAAATTCAGGGCATCAGCTCCAGAAGAAGGCTTTCTCTCTGTATCGGCCTTCTTATTAATCTTCCCCCGGACTAGGACCTTCTCTGCACAGGGACCCCGGGTCCAAAGGACGTGTTCTGGTCCCAGCACCGCTTTCTTGGTGGTATGAGGTCCCCAACTCTCTGCTTGCTTCCCTTTCCTATTATTTCTTATAAGATAAAAGGTGGTGCAGGCCACACCCTAGGGAAACACCCTTTACATTGAATCAGGGATGTGACCTTGATAAGGGTGTTACAATCCCAGTCTTAACTTTTTTAACATAAATGGAAGACAACACAATCACAAAATGGAAGACAACCACACAATACTGGGAATCATGGCCCAGCCAGATGGATACACATATTTTTTGGGGGACATAATTCAATCCATGACAGAGGGCTAGGCTCAGAGGGCTGTGATGGACTTGGAAATGTGCTGCCCACGTCCCTTTTCCAAGAAGCACTTGTTGTCCCAGCTTCAGGGAGTGCTGTCAGCAGACAGCCATTAGGGATTGCATCAGTGGCTCAGAGCCACCTCATCCAAGGCCACACCCTTCCTGAAGGACCCACATTTAATGATTGGTAAAAGTGGGAGTAAAAAGGCTCAGGCACTTTGACCCAGTATAGGAAAACTCCATGGAGCCATTTTAGCCCCAGAACTCCTGTGGGATTGGCCCAGGCTGTCATTTGAGTTTGCACTGAAGCTCCACTCTCCCCTGCCAAGTCTTGTTTTTGTTTTTTTAACTCCCATAGGTACCTTCCTAATGAGCATGTTGTTGTTGTTGTTAGATGCCATCGTGTCAGTTCCAACTCATAGCTACCCTATGTACAACAGAACAAAACACTGCCCGGTCCTGCATCATCCTCACGATCATTGTTATGCTTGAGCCCATTGTTGCAACCACTGTGCCAATCCATTTCGTTGAGGATCTTTCTCTTTTTCACTGACCCTCCACTTTACCCAACATGATGTCCTTCTCCAGGGACTAGTCCCTCCTGATAACATGTCCAAAGTAGGTGAGACAAAGTCTCGCCATCCTCGCTTCTAAGGAGCATTCTGGCTGTACTTCTTCTAAGACAGATTTGTTCTTTCTTCTGGCAGTACATGGTATATTCAATATTCTTCGCTAACACCATAATTCAAAAGCATCAATTCTTCTTCAGTCTTGCATATTAGCTGTCCAGCTTTTGCGTGCATATGAGGTGATTGAAACCACCATGGCTTGGATTAGGTACACCTTAGTCATGAAGGTGACATCTTTGATTTTTAACACTTTAAAGAGCTCTTTTGCAGCAGATTTGCCCAATGCAATACACACTAAACTCCATCTCAGAGTCGGCTTCCCAGAGAACTCAACCTGTAACAGTTGGTGCCAGGAGTGGTCTGATAAAGCAGGTGATAAGATAGAATTTCGGAGCTAGTTGACTCACTACTCATCTGGCTATTGCCAGACGACAATATGGGCTAGGACCCCATCACCAGCCGAGCACAGTTAGTCTCTGGCACAAGGTGGTGGTTCAATTATTAAAACCTTCTCCAGAGGTTGATGGTATACCAGTGGAAGGGAAGGCCCTAGCTGGTGCTGTGTATCAAGTGTTTGAGAAATATGGGAGAAATGGTAATTAGATGAACAGCAGAACTGAGTGGCTACTGCCAAACTCAGTGCACTAGAACAGAGGTCAGCAAACTATGGCCCATGAACCAAATTCTGCCCACTCCTGTCTGTTTTTGTAAATAAGGTTTTATTGAAACAGCCATACCCGTTCATGTATATGTTGTTTATAGCTGCTCTAGAATGCTACAGAGGCAAGTTCAGTAGTTGTGATAGAGACTTTATGGCCTCAACACCTAAAATGTTTACTACATGGCCCTATACAGGAAGAAAAAAAAAAAATTAACACCTGCATTTAAAAAAAAAAAAAAAGATAAGGAAAAAATGAGAATGATTAAGAAGAAATTGAAATACAAAGTGTGAAACCCAGAGGACCCTTTCGTCAGATTACAGACTCTCAACTCATGTAGTGGGAGGGCAGAGACAGCTAAGGAACTAAACCAGGACTTAATCAGTGAAGTAACTGAGCTCCAAATAAGTTTCAGCTCCCAACCAAGGCAGGTCTGTTACGCTAAGGTCAGAACTCTGGTTGGGAAGGAAGGGGACCCTGACGTATAGGATAGGGACTTTTGGGTTGATGCCTCCAGCAATCTTGAATTTCCAGATTCTCCTGAATCCTTTGAGCCTGTAGAAGTGTACACCCCTTCCTATTAAGAGCTAACACACCCCTTTTCTTGCTTGAAGAAAATGCAGAGACCTTTTCCCTGAGAAACAGCATGTGCTCCTCTTCAAATCTACCCCATCTCCTCTCCTGGCAAGTAGACCTATAACTGGCAGCCAGGAGTGTATTGGGCCTGAAAGGAAGGATGGAGAGTATACCTAAAAGGAGCTACAAGGCTTAATGCAAGTGTTGACAGAAACTTGGGGGTACATGTGGGACTGGATTCTTAAGGGTGCTTAATCGAGGGAACTAAAATATATGGTTGGATAAGAGAAACTTTATTGAAGTAGGAGTACTCTCCTGAGATACAGGATTTAACATCATGGCAAGGACTGACCCCAGGAGATATGGCAAATTTGTAACTAGGATGGCTCCTGTAAGCATGAGAAAGCAATAGCCTATATTGAGTGTGGCTGAAATGCCAGCATTTCCTTATAAGATGTTGTGATGGAGGAAGTTATTAAAAGATTCAGGGAAATAGGCATGTTGAAGAGGATATGCTATGTAAAGCCAAAAACCCTACCAGATGATTATGTTCCACAGAAGAGGGTATACAATTGACGAAGGACATAAGGAAAGTTCTGATAAGAGGGTCACCAGCATCATGAAAAGTTCAATGATAGCCCTCATTTATAGACCAGGGTTAAAGGAGGAGAGAACATTACAGAACAAATAGCAATGGGATGATTCCAAACCAAAACCAAACCCATTGCTACTGAGTCAGTTCTGACTCACAGCAACCCTGTATGACAGAGTAGAACTGACCCATAGGGTTTCCGACGCTGTAATTTTTATGAAAGCAGACTACCTCATCTTTCTGTCGAGGAGTGGTTGGTGGGTTCAAACCGCCAACATTTTGGTTAGCAGCCAAGCACTTAACCACTGTGGCACCAGACCTCCTTAATGAGATGATAGGAGCTCCCAAACAATAGAGGCCAGTAGCAGTGCTTAGCAGGCATAAGCCAGGTGAATGTAATTTTCATAACGAGCAGCAAGACTGGAGTGGAAGCCAAGAGGATGTGATCTGCAGAAAGTTATAGATTGTTAACTGTCTTAGTTATCTAGTGCTGCTATAACAGAAGTACCACAAGTAGATGGATTTTAACAAAGAGAAATTTATTCTGTCACAGTCTAGTAGGCTAGAAGCCTGTATTCAGGGCGCTGGCTCCAGGGGAAGGCTTTCTGTCTCTGTCGGCTCTGGAGGAAGGTCCTTGCGATGCATCAGTCTTCCCTTGGTCTGGGAGCTTCTCTGTGCAGGAACCTCAGATCCGAAGGACGCGCTCTGCTCCCGGAACTGCTTTCTTGGTGGTATGAAGTTCCCATGTGTCTCTGCTCACTTCTCTCTTTTTATCTCAAAAGAGATTGGCTTAAGACACTGTGTAATCTTGTAGACCTTATCACTATAACTGCCGCTAATCCATCTTATTACATCATAGTGATAGAGTTTACAACACATAGGGAAATCACATCAGATGATAAAATGGTAGACAATCATGCAGTACTGGGAATCATGACCTAGCCAAGTTGACAGATATTTTTGGGATACACAATTCAATCCGTGACAGAGTCCCTAGGGGCAAAATAGATGGGCATCCAACAAAGATAGTATTCAACTTGTACCGTCAGAAGAAATCAAGGATGGATCATCAGGAGGCTGAATGCAGGCCTCCTGATGATCTATAAAAAATAAAAGTCATGGTTCCTTGCACAGTTTCTGGACTTGAGCCTGTTTTTGGATCCTGAAGCCATTAATTGAAGTGGAGTCAGGGCCTCTGGAGTGAAAGACTCTGCAACACCATGGTGGAGGCACACAGTAATGATTCCTCCAGTTTTTCCCCAGAGGGATATATAGAAATTTACTCAAGGATACTTGGAAAAAGAAGAATATCCAGATATTTCAAGGACTGTTGAACACATGGTTGGAGTTGACATTGATACCTAGAGACATGTAGTGTCTTCGTGGCCTCTTTGTTATGATAGAGACGTATGGGACCTGGGTAATAAATGGGCTTATGACAAAGGTCTAGTTCATTGTGGGTTCATAAATCACTCTGTGGTAATTCCTCCGGGCCCTGAAAGTATAATTGGGCCAGAAGTACTTGGTAATTGGTGAGACCTCCACATTGGGCCCTTGGTCTGTGAGGTGAGCATTGTCATAGTGGGAAGGTCAAGCGTAAGCATCTGAAACATCCCAGTCTGTGGACAAGATAGTAAATTTTAAAAGTTTGTGTTCCAGGGGTGTGGAGAAAGGCAGAAGTTGGTACTTCCATTAACAATCTAAAGGAATCAAGAGCAGTGGTCCTCATTGTGTCTCCATTTAAGTCACCCGTCTGGTCCCTGCAGAAAAACCAGACTAATCTGACCCAGGATTCAACTAAGTTGTAACCACTATTGCAGTTGCCATACCACGTGAGTTTTCTCTTGGTTAAGCAGGTTAATGTGGCCTCAGGTACATGGAATGTAGATTGATTTGGTGAATATGTGGTTTCCTGTGCCTGTTGGAAATGAGGATCCGAAAAGAGTTTGTGAACTGGATGGCAATATATATTTGCATTTTCCCTGCAGTGTTCTGTTAATTCTTCCATCCTCTGTTATAGTCCAAAGAGATTTGGACCATCTGGACATCCCAAAGAAAGTCACATTGATACAGTACAGGCATACCTCGGAGATATTGGGGGTTTGGTTCCAGACCACTGCAATAAAGCAAATATCACAATAAAGTCAGCCACATTTAATTTTTTGGTTTCCCAGTGCATATAAAAGTTCTGTTTATACTGTAGTCTTTTAAGTGCACAATAGCATTATGTCTAAAAGAACAATGTACATACCTTAATTAACAAATACTTTATTAATAAAAAAAATGCTAACCATCTGAGCCTTCAGTGAGTTGTAATCATTTTGCAGGTGGAGGATCTTGCCTCGATGTTGATGGCTGCTGACTGATCAGGGTGGTGGTTGCTGAGAGTTGGAGAGGCTGTGTTAATTTCTTAAAATAAGACAGTGAAGTTTGTCACATCGATTTACTTTTCCTTTCACGAAAGATTTTTCTGTAGCATGTGATGCTGTTTGATAGCATTTTACCCACAGTAGAACATCTTTCAAAATTGAAGTCAGTCCTCTCAAACCCTGCCACTGCTTTATCAACTAAGTGTATGTAATATTCTGAATCCTTTGTTGTCATTTCAACAATATTCACAACATCTTCACCTGGGTTGGATTCCAACTCAAGAAACCACTTTCTTTGCTCATCCATAAGAAGCAACTCCTTATCCGTTAAAGTTTTATCATGAGATTGCAGCAATTCAGTCACACCCTCAGGCTCCACTTCTGATTGTAGTTCTCTTGCTATTTCTGCCACATCTGCAGTTACTTCCTCCAGTGAAGTCTTGAACCCCTCAAAGTCATCCATGATGGTTGGAAGCAACTTCTTCCAAACTCCTGTTAATGTTGACATTTTGACGTCCTCCTGTGAATCACGAATGTTCACAATGGCATCTAGAATGATGAATCTTTTCCAGAAGGTTTTCAATTTACTTTGCCCAGAGCCATCAGAGGAATCACTATCTATGGCAGCTATAGCCTTATGAAATGTGTTTCTTAAATAATAAGACTTGGAAGTTGAAATTACTCCTTGATCCATGGGCTACAGAATGGATATTGTGTTAGCAGGCATGAAAACAACATTAATCTCCTCATACATCTCCATCAGAGTTCTTGGGTGACCAGGTGCATTGTCAATGAGCAGTAATATTTTGAAAGTAATCTTTTTTTTCTGAGCAGTAGGTCTCAACAGTGGGTTTAAAATATTCAGTAAACCATGTTGTAAACAGATGTGCTGTTATCCAGGCTTTGTTGTTCCATTTATAGAGCACAGAGTAAATTTAGCATAATTCTTAAGGGCCCTAGGATTTTCAGAAAGGTAAATGAGTGTTGGCTTCAACTAAAGTCACCAGCTGCATTAGCCCTTAACAAGAAGCTTTGAAGCCAGGCATTGACTTCTCCTCTTTAGCTACGAAATTCCTAGATGGCATCTTCTTCCAATATAAAGCTGTTTCGTCTGCGTTGAAAATCCGTTGTTTAGTGTAGCCACCTTCATCAGTTATCTTAGCTAGATCTTCTGGATAATTCCTGCAGCTTCTCCGTCAGCACTTGGCTGCTGCATCACCTTGAACTTCTATGTTTTGGAGATGCTGCATCACCTTGAACTTCTATGTTATGGAGATGGCTTCTTTCCTTAAACCTCATGAACCAACCTCTGCTAGCTTCAGACTTTTCTTCTGCAGCTTCCTCACCTCTCTCAGCCTTCATAGAACTGAGGAGAGTTAGGGCCTTGCTCTGGATTAGGCTTTGGTTTAAGGGAATGTTCTGGTTGGTTTGATCTTCTACCCAGAACACTAAAACTTTCTGCATATCAGCAATAAGGCTGTTTCGCTTTCTTATCATTTGTGTGTTCACTGCAGTATCACTTTTAATTTCCTTCAAGAACTTTTCCTTTGCATTCACAACTTGGATAACTCTTTGGTGCAAGAGGTCTGGATTTTGGCCTATCTTGACTTTCGACATGCCTTCCTCACTAAGCTTAATCATTTATAGCTTTTGATTTAAAGTGAGAGACATCTGACTCTTTCTTTCACTTGAATGAACACTTAGAGGCCATTGTAGGGTTATTAATTGGCCTAATGTCAATATTGTCTTGTCTCAGAGAATAGGGAGGCCTGAGGATAGGGATAGGGAAGGGGAAACGGCTAGTCGGTGAAGCAGTCAGAACACAACATTTATCGATTACATTCCCTGTCTTACATGGGCGCAGTTTGTGGAGCCCCAAAACAATTACAAAAGTAACATCAAGAGCACTGGTCACAGATTACCATAACAGATATAATAATAATGAAAAAGTTTAAAATATTATGAGAATTACCAAAATGTGACACAGACACGAAGTGAGCACATGCTGTTGGAAAAATGGCACCGATAGACTTGCTTGACACAGGGTTGCCACAAACCTTCAATTTGTAAAAAGCACAATATCTGTGAAGTGCAATAAAGTGAAGTACAATAAAATGAGGTATGCCTATACGTCAAAGATGTTACGCAAATCAGGCCAGGTGAGCAAGAAGTGACTAGCATGTTGGAGACCTTGGTAAGACACCAGAGGATGGAAGATAAACTCTCTGAAGACTGAGAAATCTGATATATTAGTAAAAATTGTAGGGGTCCAGTTGTCAGAGCCATTCTGGGACATACCCTCCAAATTAAATACAAATTATTGCTCCTGTCATCACAAGAAGGGAGCAAAATGCTTTTAGGCCTCTTTAGGCTCTGGAAGCGGCATATTTCACACCTGGGAATACTGCATCAGCCCATATACTGGGTAATACAAAAGGCTACCAGCTTTGAATGAGGCCCAGAGCAGGAAAGGGCTCTTCAGGGTCGGCCATCATGTCATTGACCTGGATGCAGGCTCTGGGAGAAATCTCTCTGTGATGAGAAGTTGCACGTTTTTAATGAACAGGCCATGGACCTGAGGGTATTGGTTGAGACCCTTATCAACATATTAATGTCATTAGGCAAAGAGTTTCCAACATCTCTCATTCCATGAGTATTGCTTCTAGAGTAACTCTCACTCCATAAGGAATCAAAGAATGTAAAATCTTTTCTCATCTTACCTCTAACTAGCCTTGTTCAGCTATATATATTTTAAAAAAAACAAAACAAAAACTAAGCCTGTTGTCGTCGAGTCGATTCCGACTCATAACAACCCTGTAGGACAGAGTAGAGCTGCCCCATAGGGTTTCCAAGGAGCGCCTGGTGGATTTGAACTGCTGACCTTTTGGTTAGCAGCCAAACTCTTAACTAAGCCACCAGGATTTTTTTGGTTATATATACATATAGGGAGAGAAGGCAACCTAAATAGTATTATTTGGTGAGTTCTAAGGAGATGCTTTTGCCTATATTCTGCCTCCACCACTAGTAATGCGTTTATTTTATATATAAATTTTTGTTTATCCATCCAAGAATAATCTTTCAAGAAGTGTCATGGAAAAAATTTAAAACTCCAAATTGAAGTTTAGGTTCTATCGCTTATTATTTATGCGATCCTGGCAAATTACAAAACCTCTGTGAGATGAAGTTTTCTCAGGTATAAAATGAGATGAGAGTACCTGTCTGGCCCACCTCACTGCATTGTTGTAAGGATAAAGGTAATGAAGGTGAGAGTTTCATAAACTGTAACCAAACCAGTTGCTATCTAGTTGACTCTGACTCATGGTGACCTCATGTATGTCAGAGTAGAATTGTGCTCCATAGGGTTTCCAGTGGCTGATTTTCTGGAAGTAGATGTCCAAGCCTTTCTTCTGAGGCATCTGTGGGTAAACTCGAACCACCGACCTTTCTGTTAGCAGCTGAGCACTTAACTGTTTGTACCATCCAGTGACTCCGTAGATTGTAAAGCACTAGACAACTGCAAGGTGTTACTATCTTCAGCTATTTCCACTTAGTTGCAAATGATATCAGTTTTCTATCTTTTTCTCAGGGCACTGAAAGAATGGGAGTTTTAAAGGAAAAAGAGGAAAGAACAGTTTGAAACAAATTGCATGATTTGCTTGTCAAGTGCGGGTCCAACTATGTGTCTAAGTGGGAGGCAGAATATACCAGGTAAACCTGAGATAAGGAGTGGTGGGAAGTTGCTGAGGAAAAATTAAAAAAAAAAAAAAAATTGCCTCATGATTCTCCAAGAGTGAGCCCTATACCACAGAGTGTCCAAAAAGAGCCAAGGACAGATAACTTCATTTAGTCATCCATTCATTAATTCTAAACCTATTTAGCTGGCTTTCACTTTGTGACTCCCAGATACTGGGACAGTTAAATAAAATACAATCATACAGAGTAGAGGCGGAGACAGGCTGATAGGTCACCCATTTCAGTGTAATATGGCAAAGCTGTGATGGCAGTAAGCCATGCTACCTGAGGAGCACAGAGGAGGAGCATCTGCGTCAGATTAGGAAGCTCAAGAAAGGTTTCTTGGAAGAGGTAGTGCTTGAGCTGAATATAGAAGGATGAGTAAGTCTTAGATGACGTGGGGGTGGAGAGAGCATTTTCCTGGAAGAGGGAACAATATATGCAAAGACTTGGAAGCATAAGATGGCCTGTCATGGAGGCAGGGAGAGCAGAGAAATAGGGGAGGGTGTAGCCAAAACCCCTAAACATGATGCTGAGAGCTATGTGGAGCCTGAAAGCAGGGTGGCAGCCACATGGTCAGCATTGCATTTTAGAAAGAGGGCAGAATTGATAGTAAGGAGTTAGGCCTGGAGGCAGGAAGCTCAGTAAGGAGTCTGAGCAACAGCAGTGAGGGCATGAACTAAGGCAGTGGCCTGGCCATTGGGAAGGAGAGAAGGCAGTGGTGCTCATGTAATCTGCAGAGGTTGAAAGTCCAGAGCTCTGTGACCGAATATGGGGAGTGTGAGTACGACAAATCAGAATGCCTCTCCAAAGCTGAAACGCACAGATACTTTGAGTTTGGCCACTTGCCAATTCTACTTAAACCTTCCCTTCCCCCGTTGGGAGTGTAGGCATCTGTCCTAGCATCCTGTCGAGCTCTATTCAGTTAAATAGAGGACCAATCCAATCATCAGTCACACTCAGTCCGTTATTTACTCTCTGCAAGAAATTGAGCTCACTGAAAACAGACTTTCATAGAACGGTGGGTGGGGGGATCTTTCAGTTTCTCACAGTCTTCGCAAGGCCCCCAGAGCCCCTACTGTGCTTCCCCCACAGAGCAGTGGGTGGTGACTGAGAGCAGGGTCGTGCTCTCCAGCTATGCTTCCCCTTCCTAGCACACATGCCATCCTCTGTCAGAAGTGACAGATGACGATTTTGGTCTGGGGATTTCGTCTTCCGAGTGTGACTATCACTTCTTCTGTCTGTGATGAATGATGCATCCTAAAGAGCTTAAAGGCTGTTTGACTGGAGCTGAGGCATCTATTTTAGGCTGAGAATTGCTGACATCCAAGAACATGTTTTTTGTTTTTAAAAGAAGAGTGTTAGAAAGAAGTGTCCTGCTCTCTTTGCATAGCCACATTTCTCTGCTATTTAGTGATTGGGGATGCCCGCTGCACTCTGGAATCTATAAATTATGACCTGGGTGGTTGACTACAAAAACAGCCAAATTCCTCTCCCAGTATCCATGTCCTTGTAATGTGACTTGTTAGTTCCTCCCGTGGAGAGGTGAAGACTGTTGCTTTTTTTCTCAGGACACTAAAAGAATGAGAGATTTAAAGGGAAAGAAAGAAGGGACAAATTGGGAGAAGTTACATGATTTACTTGGTACAACACTCAGGTTTGTGCCTAATTGGGACAAAGATTGCATTGGCTGGACCTAAGAGATCGGGGTGGTGGATAGTTGTTGAGGAAAATAAATTAATCTCCCAGTTCTCCAGGAGTGAATCTTTAAGACAATGTGTCCGAAAAAAGCCAAGTACATGTAACTTCACTTATTCACCCACTCATTCATTCAAAAACCATCTAGCTAGCTTTTACTTTGTGTCTTCCAGACACTGGGAGAGTTGAATAAAACACAGTCGTACAGAGTAGTGCGAAAACAGACTAATAGATCACCCATTTAGTATAACGTGCCCATTCTAGTCAAGATCAGCTGAGCCTACCCCAGTCCAGGCCAAAAGAACCACCTAGCAGAATCATCTATTAAGTACATGGCTTTAAATCTCTACGTTTTGGGACAGTTGGTTGTGCAGCAAAAGCTAACTGATGTGAATAAGTAAAATGTTGTTTATCCATACAGTGGAATATTTATTCAGCCACAGAAAGGATTGAAATGCTTACACATGCTACAACATGGATGAATCTCAAAAACATGCTAAGTGAAAGAAGCCAGACACAGAAGGTCACATATTGTATGATTCCCTTTATATAAAATATCCAGAATATGGAAATTCATAGAAACAGGAGGCAGATTAGGGGTTTCCAAGGGCTGGGGGAGGGAGGAAATGGGAGGGACTGTTTAATGGTTATGGGGCTTCCTTTTGGGGTGATAAAAATGTTTTGGAACTATATAGGAGTTATGGTTGCATGACACTGTAAATGTACTAAATGTCACTGAATCACACACTTGAAAATGGTTAATTTTATGTTATGTGAATTTTACCTCAAGAAGTAAGAAAGCTAACTTATGCATGACCTAAATCTAGATGATGATTATTTGGGTCTTTATTTTCTTGGAAAGCTTCTTAGGCCTCCCCTAAACATGGGAGATGACAACTTTTCAGGGAGAAATATTCCATGCAGTAGAGCTCAGGAAGAAGATTTCATGAAAGCAGAGGAAAATGTTTGGACCATCAGTGTTTGGAATATACACAACCAGGATTATTTGATTTTGTAAGCATATGCAAGGAAGGCTAGACCTCAATAACCTTTAGAGTTTAGAAGCCTGCAAATGTAATTAAAGATAGTCCTTTAATTTTTTTTGCTGCCCTAGGTAATAATTGATTGATTTTTTAATTTCCTTTTTATTAAAAATTTTTAGCTCATAAAAACCTTACAGAAAATGCATTTATCACAGAGAAACATTATCTTTCAGTTTCTTTTGGGTAATCTGCAAAATTTTATACACTTTATACCAAAATGAGCCATGTGGTGCCCTGGGACAATATAAAACTTCCAAAGGTTCTCCTTGAGAATAATATAACATATAAGCAAAAAATCCCAACTAACTGTGATTGTGCATTTACTATGGACCAGGCACTCTGCTTACAGCTCAACATGCATTAGCTCAATCATTTTATCAGCTCTGTAAGGTAGAAACTACTCCCACTAATGATTCCACTTCTGAGGTAACTGAGGCTCAGAGACATCAGTAATGCCCAAGTTAGCAAGAGACAGCTGTGGCATCCATCCTAGCATGTTGGGCTCTGGATCTCATGCTTTTACCCATCACTTTCAGCTGCTGTATTTGGCTAACACTGAAGTCACACTCTGCCATTGTTCTCCATTATTGCTCTTGGGCAAACAGTTTACCCTCTCTGCAATGCAATTTCTTCATCTGTAACTTGGGGGTAAAAATATCCACGTGCAGAAACTGACAGCTAGAAAATGCCGTTTTATATTCATGTGCTAAGAAATATGGAGTCCCTGGGTTGTACAAATGGTTAACATGCTCAGTTGCTAACCAAAAGGTTAGAGATTTGAGTCCGCCCAGAGGCACCTCAGAAGAAAGGCCTGGCAATCTACTTCCAGAAAATCAGCCACGAGCACAGTTCTACTCTGACACACATGAGGTCGCCAGGAGTTGGAGTTTACTCGATGGGAACTTGTAGAAATAGATGTGGAAGCTCTCGGGAAAGATAAAGCATTACCTTACACACAGTAGGGTGTAGGCTACACATAGTAGGTTATTTTTACCTACCGAAGATCGTCAAGGCAAGCAGTTAGAGCTGGGATGCCAGCAGATTCCCACGTTTGTCTGTCCCTTCTCCCATCTCCATGTTAAACTTAAAGGTTGCTCTATAAAGACACACGCCTTCAACGATTCCTGGTTCCAGGCCACTAGGCTGATCCCCGGCCGCCTTTGACCTTTAGCAAAAGACAAACCCCTTTTCTAAAAGCTCAGGGACAGTGAGTGAATTGTCATTGCCTCAGGAGAGATGCAGAAACTGGTGGCAACAAGAGCGTACAATGATAGTGGAAGAAAAATGTCTGTGAAGATAAATAGTATTACTGAGTGGGAAGGTTTAGGCAACTCACCAACATGGCTGGTGATACAGCAGGAGTCGCCACTACCTTTGTGCTTCCTGAAGAATACATGTCACCTCAAATGTACAGTGCAAGGGATTGGTGTTTACAGAGAATGGAATGTTTTCTGTCTGGGACAAGGATTTGTCCCATGTGTGGACCCAAGTAGTCCCAACCACACAGACACACAGTCACGCATACACACAGACACACACAGATAGATAGGGACAGACACACAGGCATATGCACACAGACCCCTGCACACATCACAAAAGATGCATTTAAGCAGTATTCAGCTAATTTTTTTTTAATATTTAGCAAACGTGAAAGAAAGCAAAGCAAAGCAATATATAATATAAACTAAAATGAATCCTCAACTCCTTAACAAGGAAGAAGGAAAAGTGTATAAAACCTTGACATCAGACTCGAGGCCAGCAATGAGGGCTGCCCCTCTGGTCTCATAAATCCTGTGTAACAAGACAGGGATTACCAGTCATAAAGAATGTCATTCTCACGTGGTGTCATTTCCATAAATATGGTCTAGAAAGAACACAATGATGAGTGCCAACTCAGGTCATTGGGGAAAAGACAAATGTTCATAAAGGAGCTTTTGTCGTCAAAGCGAGATTTTAGAACTAGTCTCAAAAGGATGTCACAAAACTGCTATGAAGAGGTAAATACACACACCTATGCATATACACGTGCAGACACATATATGCATGATTTTTTTCCTTCAATATTTCCCATCAGCAGGAATTTAGACTGCTGAGTGAGACCCCTAAGGGGGCCAAAGGAACATCATCCTTGAGTTCACAGTGGCATTAACCTTTCTTGTCTCCTTATGTGTGCCCTGAAGGATGTCACTGACATGCTTCTTACCAGGCCACACCTGGCTACTGCTAGGATATAGTTCAGGCTTGTTGGATGGTTTGAGCCCAAGTTACCAAAGCACCTTTTGGTTAATTACTATCTTTTTAATTGAGAGAGCCTCCATCATAACTCCAAGTCCATTAACTTGAGGGGGACCCCTGTACGCTAAGAGCAAGTGAATCTTCTAACTGTGTTGTCTCCTAATGTTTTGAACTTCTTACCGCCTCAGACACTTTCTAATACTCCCATCTCACTTCTGACCATGTAAGGTATTTCATAACTTTGAACAGGTCCTCATTCTCTCTAGGAATGCTGTAAGTGTACAGATAGCTCATTTTAAAGGCTATCTGCTCAGCTCCCATGGACAGTTGCAGAATCCTGTACATTATGTGAAGAAAAGCTTTCTTTTTTTTTTCTAATTTTTTTATTGTACTTTAGATGAAGGTTTACAGAACAAATAGTTTCTCATTAAACAGTTAGTACACATATCGTTTTATGACATTCGTTAACAACCCCATGACATGTCAACCCTCTCCCTTCTCGACCTTGGAGGACCTTTTTTTTGGTGAACATATTCATAGACAAAGTTATACCATTTCAAAAGTTTCTGCATGTCAACACTGTCCCTTCTCAACCTTGGGTTCCCTATCACCAGCTTTCCTGTCCCCTCTTGCCTTCTAGTCCTTGTCCCTGGACTGCTGTGCCTCATTAGTCCTGTTTTGTTTTATGAGGCTGTCCAATCGCCGGCTGAACAGTGGACTTCGGGAGTGACTTCACCACTGAGCTAAAAGGGGT
>NW_004443957.1:14071619-14081404 GCF_000243295.1 Trichechus manatus latirostris | reverse complement strand
CATTCATCTGTTGATGGGCATCTAGGTTGTTTCCATCATTTTGCTATTGTGAACTGTGCTTCAGTGAATATGGGTGTGCATATGTCTATTCATGTGATGGCTCTTATTTCTCTAGGATATATTCCTAGGAGTGGGATTGCATTTTGTAGTGGTTTTTTTTTTTTTGTGGTGCTGACATTTTCTTTGTTCCTCTTACTCTCCTGTGCTGAGTTCCTTTTGTTTGTGGATATTTTTTTTTAATTTCCTCTGTTTTTGTAGGTTTTGTTTTTACTGAGACTTTATGTTTTACTTCTTTATTTTGATGAGTAGGTTTGTTAACTTTCTTTGTGGTTACCTTGGAATTTACCATTATCTTCCTAGATTTGAACCAGACTATTATTACTTGGTATCACCTTGCCTGCCTCTCCATTAGAAGGTTCTATAACTACACTGTTTATTCCCTCTTTTATTGTTCTGATGCTGTTGTCATTTACAGACTAACCTCTCTGGTTCCCTGTTGTAATTCTTCTGGTTTTGCATAGTCCTTAAGAGTTCATTTCCTAGGTTGGTATCTGGCTAGTACAATCCTGTGTCCTGTATTCAGCCTGTGGTCTGATGTTGTTTGTTCTCAGATCGAAGGACTCCCTTTAATAAGTCTTGTAAGTTTGGTTTGGTTTTTACTTAGTCCCTTAATTTCTGTTTATCTGGAAATGACCTAATTTCACCATCATATTTGCATGAGAGTTTTGCAGGATATATTATTCTTGTCTGGCAGTTTTTTTCTTTCAAGGTTTTATATATGTCATCCCACTGCCTTCTTGCCTGCGTGGTTTCTGCCGAATAATCTGAGCTTAGTCTTATTGTTTCTCTTCTGTATGTGACTTATTGTTTTTCTCGAGCTGCTCTCAGGATTCTTTGTTTGTCTTTGGTTTTAGCAAGTGTGATTATGATATGCCTTGGTGATTTTCTTTTGGGGTCTAGCCTATATGGGGTTCGTTGAGCTTCTTGGATGGTCAGCTTTTCATTTTTCATGATATTGGGGAAGTTTTCTGTCAGCAGTTCTTCAATGATCCTCTCTTGTGTTTTCTGTTTTCTCCCCCTGTTCTGGAACTCCAATCACTCACAGATTTTTGCTTTTGATTGTATCCCACATGATTCTCAGGGTTTCTTTGTTTTTTGTTTTTTTTTTTGTTCTTTTTTCTGATTTTTTCTCAAACGAGTTGTATCCAAGTGTCTGTCTTCAATTCCGCTGATCCCATCTTCCCTCATTTCAAACCTGCTCCTCAGCCCTTCTATGACACTGTCCATTTCTGACGTCTTGTTGTTAATCTTTTGGATTTCTAATGTTGTTTTTGTATGTTTTCTAGTTGTGAATTTATTTTGGCATTTTGTTCCTGTATTATTTTCTTGAATTCTTCCATTTTTTGTCTGTATTTTCCATGAATTTGTCTATTTTTTCCTCATTTTTGTCTGCTTTTTGCTAAAACTCTTGGATAATTCTGAATATGAGAGATTTGAATTCCCTATCGGTTAGGTCTAGTGCCTTTTCTTCTACTGTAAGGTCATCTGGTGTTTTATTTTGGATGCCTTCTGGAACCATCCTGTCCTGTTTTTGTAAATGTTTTGATATTGTCTGCTGTCTTTGGGGAATTCAGTGGTTATTTTCCTCGTGTACTGATTATAGATTTGTTTGTTTCATCCTGCTTTTTTGTTTTATTTGGTTATGTCTGAGCAGGTGGGCTATGTGTTCTTTGTTTGCTTGTCTGTGGGAATGATGCTTTTCACCTCCTTCTCCAATGGGCAGGATCAGTCACTCAGGTATGGTACAGCAGGGCAGGTCCAGCTGAAGGGGAATTGCTGCGATGGGTTGTTCGTGGCACGTACCAGGGCTGACAGTGCAGACTGGGAATCAGTGCAGGGCAGGTTCCAGTAGGCCATGCCTGTGCTGCTTGGGAGTGTGATTTCAGCGCACAGTGCAGGTAGGCAGGAAGGAGGGGGTAGATTGTGATGTGTGGAGCTAAGATGGGTATGGAAAAGATGAGAGAGAGGAGAGAGGAACAGGAGCCAAAAACATACAAACAAAAAAGAGTGCTATGGGAGCTTGCTATTGGAGTGAAGAGATGAGAGACTGAGAAATGAAGAAAAACAAAAATGAAAAAAAAAAGAAAAAGGGTAAAAGAAAAACAGTGAATAAGTCGAGAAACTGGAAATGAAGAAAGATAAAAAGGGAATAAGAGAGAGAAGAAAAGAAAACAAAGAAACAAACAAACAAAAAAAAAAAAACAAGAAAAAAAAGTGCCCCGGGGTGTCCCTGTGTGTCTGCGCAGAGTAAGGGAGTAGCTTCCAAGCTGCTTGGTGCTACCCGGCTAGAAGGGGCCACCAAGATGAGAAAAGAAAAAGAAAACAAACAAATCAAAACAGAACAAATCAGAGCAAACAAACAAAAAAGTCCCAGGGGTCCTACCAGCATGGTGGCACGAGCCCGGAAGCAGTTTCACAGTCAAGCAGTGTTTCGCAGCCTTTGAAGAAGAAGCAAAGATGGTGTACAGAGCCAGGTATTTGAGAGAAAGGAGGGGGAGGTGGTGAGAGGTAAGGAAGAAATCTGAAGAAGTGGAAAAGAGCAACACCAGCAGCCAACAAAAGGCACTCAGGGAGCCGGCCAGTGCAGGCGGTGGGATCCAAGAGACACCAGGGTGCTTCCCAGCCAAGAGACTGGCTGCAGGAAGCAGAGGAGGCTAAGTGAGGGTGAAGAAGGGTAGGGGGTGGGAAAGCCTATATCACTGGTTACTGGTTGTTCTGTCTCCTGCTGGAAGCTCCGTGAAGCTGCTTTCTCATACCCCTTTTCGCTGCTCTCCGATAGGAGTCCAAGATGGCAGATCTGTGCTGTGGTAGCTGATAGGGGAATTCTGCATATGTCTCTCCTCGCTCTCTGTTCTTGGTCAGTTTCTTATTCTAGTTGGTGCTTGGCTGAGTTCTTTATCTCTTCACTTGATGCATGGGGTTTCAGGATTGATGTGTGACTCTGTTTGACTTAGTTTTTCTGATCTTTGCTGTGGAGGGACGGCGTGGTGCTTCTGACTATAGCTCTATGTTGCCTGGAAGTCTCCTAGGAAAAGCTTTCTTAAGGAACTTTTTCCCACGGGAAGAAACATTCCCTCCATACCCTCCTCCCTGAAAAAACCTGGCTTGCTTACTTACCTTCCTACTTATCTACCAAATCTGTTCTTCTGTCTTAAGCC
Organism: Trichechus manatus latirostris; assembly: GCF_000243295.1. Lineage (NCBI taxonomy): Eukaryota > Metazoa > Chordata > Mammalia > Sirenia > Trichechidae > Trichechus > Trichechus manatus. Next base: position 14,078,186 of record NW_004443957.1, on the reverse strand, counting down.
CTAGGGCAAGAACAGACACCTCCCCATCACTTGACTCAAGTTGAGTTCCCATGTTCTCTTGTTATTGTTGTCATTAGCTGCCGTCAAGTCAGCCACCGACTCATGGTGACCGTATGCACAACAGAACAACATGTTGTCAGGTCCTGCACCATCCCCATGATTTGCTGAGGATCAGACTATCGTGAGCCATAGGATTTTCATCGGCTGATTTTCAGAAGTAGATCAGCAGGCCTTTGTTCCTAGTCCTTCTTAGTCTGGAAGCTCCTCTGAAACCTGTTTAGCATCATAGCAACACACAAGGCTCCACTGAGGGATGGGTGGTGGCTTTGCATGAGGTGCATTGACCAGGAATCAAACCTGGATCTCCCACATGAAAGGTGAGAATTCTACCACTGAACCACCACTGCTTCCGATATTAGCTTACTTTAACCTTAAAAAGTAAAGAGAAAACCACACCTTTCTCAGCCAATGTGAGGGACCAAAGAGTGAGGAGAGCCCAGAAGACTAGGCCAGTTTGAGACTTTCTATGTGACTTATGTGACCATGTGACCCATGGACTTTCTGGGTCATACCCAGAGAGAGGTCCAGGAACTGGGCTCTGGAAAGCTTAAAGATTCTACCAGGACAGCATCATGGCCAGCCTGAACTACGACTGGCTGTGATGTCCTTAGAGTACAGAGAACAATGAAGCCTCTGAGCCTAAAAAATTGATTCAGTCAAGAAAACTGTGAGTTAAAAAAAAAAAAAGTGGTTCTGTGACAGGACTGAATAGACTTGCACTTCCTTTGATGCAAAAATCTGTTGATGCTCATCTATTTTTATGCTTTGTTGCTTTCTTTGATAATATGTTTGGTGGCTGTGCATGAGGTTTATTGACCAGGAATTGAACTTTGTTCTCCTACATGGAAGGGAAGAATTCTACCACTGAAGCACCATTACCCCTCACTCCCACCCCATATTCCCTAAGAGCCCTAATATCAGGTGTTGTAAGGGTTATAACCAAACATGTGTATCCAGGGTTCTTGGCAGCAGCCCCCAATTCTTCATCTAAACCTATCTTCCCCTACCAACTGCTACCATCACACACATGTAAACAACCCACACAGAGACAGGGCCATTTAGGCAACCCAGACCTCAGGAAAAGTTACAGAGACCTGGGGATACACACATTCACTCATTCATTCAATCATCCATCCAACAGGAATATATGCCAGGCACTGTGCTGGGTGCTATGAAGCTTCGAAGATGAAGATGATCATATCTCTGCCTTCAATGAGCTTTAAACTCTGATAGCAACTTCAGATTGTAATACACCAGAACTTTCCATGATAATGTTTTTGAGGACTCTTTAAAGGGGAAAAAAATAAGGAACACTGAATTAAAAGACAGATAAAATTAAAGGAATGGAAAATGGGGCCTATGAGGGAAAGTTAGAGGAAGCACTGTTATTTAGCACAGAAGGAAAAAGCTGAAGTGATGATTTAATAAGAGTCTTTAAGTGTATAGAGGATGGACTCCATTATGGATCTATCATCCAGGAATTTATCTAAAATCCTTTTTGAACCAAATTATCTTTCTTTAGTCTGTACCAACTCTTGGAGTAATGAATTGCTTATGTGGACTGCCTGCTGTGTGAATAACACATCCTTTTACTTGTTCTGAAACTTCTTCCTTTACATTTATAGGAACTCCTACGAATTCTGAATTTCTAGGATTTGGCAAGTAGTTTGCCCAGGAACCATACTTTTCATAAAGGAGCACATTCAGTTTGCATAATGAAACAATCTTTCTATTTTCTGATTATTTCCTTGTGTAACTTGATCACTGAAAGGAAGTCACCACCAAGACTTCAGGCTGCTGACTAACCTGCCCCTCCATGTTTTGTGTCCTTTTTGTGCCCTGCATGATTTTTCAGGCCTTCTTCCTACTCTCCCTTGCGCCTTTGTCTTTCTGAAGAGTCCATGTTTTTACTCTTTGAGAATACCTTCAAACTTGGTTATCAATTTAGCTACATATTTTCCTGAGGCTTCCTTAGCTCTCTTGCATCTTTTTAGGGGCATGCAAAACACAACAAATCAATCAGTCGTACACTCTATTTCAATGATTCCAAGACATGTTTTTCCCCATATTTTAATACCTCTAAAATCAAGATGTTTTACAAGTGATGTTAAGGGAGCATTGTGTCAAAGGTTAATCAGCAGCATATTTTTCTTCTTTAGTAGTCCAGCCAGAGGTGCCTTGGAAGAATGGCCGGGCGATCTACTTTTGAAAAATTAGCCATTGAAAACCCTATGGAGCACAGTTCTACTCTGACACACATGGGGCTGCTATGAGTTGGAATTGACTTAACAGCAACTGGATTTCTGGTTTCTTAAGAGTGGTACAAAAGATAGTGATGTGTCTGCACTTTCACCTTCAATTTCATGAAATATGGCATTAACATATTTTGGTCTTGTGGAACAGTAGGCACTAGGGCACAATGCTAATGTTTATGAGCTGCCTCTTAGGTGCCCCAGGATTTAGTGAATTGGTGTGTCTGTTCAGTGTTTATTCAGATGCTTATTTTCCACCAAAATCTTTGTTGTATCAAAGGCCAAACCATTTACTTGTTATTTATAACTTCTGGTGTAACACCACATACTCATCAATACTTATTAGATGCCAACCAGTAAGACCAATGAGGAGGCACCTGTAACCTGGCTTCAATTCCTAACTTGGTTCCCCAGGCAAATCCATCAGGATTTTTCCTCCATTGGTTCTGTCTAGAAGTTTAAAGAAAGAATCTCTACCCCTCACCCTCCCAACCAGAGGATAAAAGGCAAGACAGTGTCTGGATAGTACTTTAAGCTCCTTGGGGAAAGGAATTGTAGAAAACAGCATGATATCATTATTATTATCATGTTGACCATGTCCCTTGAAATCTAAGTCATTCTGGAGAATGGATTTTCAACTAAAGTACAGTTCTGTAATTGGAGCTTAATTGGAGGCAGAGTCTGTTCAGCAAGCTTCTCGGCATGATTCTGCTTTCTGCAAGTGAATTGTATTTCACTTTGCATAATGAGGCCATCTTTTTATTTGCTGATTATTTCCTTGTGTAACTTGATCACTGAAAGGAAGTCACCACCAAGACCTCAAACTACTAATAAACACGTTCCCAACTCCTAATGTGCACACCACTTAAGGTGCCTCTCTTGCTTGCAATCTGCAGTTTGTGGTTGCTACGTTAGAGGTTACACTTTTGCCAGAAGGCAGAGTTTACGTGTCTAGTATTTTCTTTAGAAAGTCAGGTTAAAAGAAAAGAGAGAGTAATGTCTCTATGGCTGGCATCTTGAGAGTATGAGGTAGGATGTGAGATTCTTAGGGTTACTCTAATAATAAGGAGCCCTGGAGGTGCAGTGGTTAAACACTCGGCTGCTAATCAAAAGGTCGTGGATTCAAACCAACCAGTGGCTCCATGGGAGAAAGATGTGCAGTCTGCTTCCATAAAGATTACAGCCCTGGAAACCCTATGGGGAAGTTCTACTTTGTCCTGTAGGGTCGCTATGAGTCGGAATCAACTTGACCACAGTGCGTTTACGCTAATAATAGTACAACTAACATTTGTAGGGAAAAAAAAAACCCTTGCCGTTGAGTTGCTTCTGACTCATAGTGACCCTATAGGACAGAGTAGAACTGCCCCGTAGGGTTTTCCCAAGGCTGTATCTTTACAGAAGCAGACTGCCACATCTTTATCCCATGGAACAGTTGTTGGGTTCAAACTGCCTACCTTCTGGTTAGCAGCCTAGCACGTAACCACTGTGCCTCCAGGGCTCCTTCCAACATTTGTAGAGCACTTTATAATTTTGTATTTATTTGCTTCTCACAATTACCATAATAGAATAAATAGAAGAGGTATTATCTTAATTTGTATATCAGAAACCAATGTTTAGAGTAGTTGGCTTGCCCAAAATCACACAGCTAATAACCACAGAGCCAGGAATTAAACCTAGGTGTTTGGACCCAAACTAAATCTGACTGTATCCCAGTCCTCCCCTAGCCCTTGTGACAGCCAGCATTAGCATCCACCACTACAGCTCCTGACTGTATCCTTGATGATTCAGGTAAGGGAGCCAACAGGCTTGCACAGCTTCCTTAGATGATTGCCTCAATCATCCAATCTGTTTTGGCAGCATAGGCCCAGTAAACTTCAGTCACTCTGTTGGGGAACTTGCCCTTCCAAAAATGCTACCTTTCTCCATTATTTACATAACACTCCCTTGCCTATTTTCTGCATAGAACTTATCCCGATCTGTAACTTTTCTATTCATTATATGTCTGTTTACTGTCTATCTTTGCCATAGAATCTAAGGTGTGTGTGTGCATATATTGTTATATACTCAGCACCTAGCACAGTGCCTGGCATATAGTAGGCAATCAACAAATATTTGTTAAATGAGTGAATGAATAAAAGGTGCATTACAAAGCTAATTTCCAGTCAACTTCAAAGTTAACAGCATGGGCTTTTATAAGTGAGCCATTTTACTATGGATTTTATTCCCTTGAACAAACCTGTGTTCAAGGTGGTCATTGCATTTTGTAATGTCAACCCAGCATCTTGAATTGTGCTGCCAGGAATAGTGTATAATTTGCATTTAATTATACATTTACTGTATTATAAACCTTGGTTATCTCATTACAACTGGAGGCAAATTAAAAGGAATCCCAAATAGCACACTGGGGACCACTGTAGCAATATAGTCTAGACATCAGATTAGCAGTGGCCGTATTTATCGTCTTTCCTGGGTTCAAGTACTTTTGTAATTCTTGACATTAACTCAGTGAACCCTCCAATTTCTCTAAACTGATATAAGCAAGCTTGATAATGTGGTGAAGAGGAAAAAAAAGAAATCAAACTGTATTCAGTGTAGCATATATCTTATACATTCAGCAAAGCTGCCTCTCTCCTCTGCTCGTAAACTATCTCTTGTAAAGCTCAGCAAAGCTTCAGGAAAAATCTCTAGCCTTTCACAGTAGCATTGAGTCCCTCTGTGCAGACATTGTGCTGTGTTGGTTCATGTGCTTGTAAATTGACCCAGTGCTTATGCTTTGGTTAGAATAAATGACACTGGTATAAGTCAATATTACTTACCATTGTCCTTTATCTGCTCCTAAGGATAGGAGCTGTGTGCACTTATTTGCAACAGTTTGGGTGGATATCAGTAGTAAATAATAAATTATAAATATAGGTCACTTACTGATTGGTGGTTGGCACTGATAGCGCTAAGCTTGCTTCCCAGACATCTAAACCAATAATATCTCCTTTATTCGTCCTTCCAAACCACTTCCCTTTCCAAACATATTATTTTGTTTGTTTTTAAAGAATCTCATTCTTCTCTTGCTAAAAAAAAAAAACAAAAAACTAGATTTAACCCCATCTGCCTCCGAGAATAAGATCTCCAATACTGAGCCACTATGGGGTGTGTAGACATATTTTTGCTAAAAAATATAATAGTGTAGGACCCTCAATTTATGTGAATAAATAATAATTTATGAGTCAATCAAAATGGAACAATGTGCTTGTCCTTCGAATCATGGTTGTACTTGAAGGAAGAGAAATCAACAATTATGCATCCAGTCTAATGATCCAATATGCTCATCACAGATGAGGAAATGGAGACCCAGAAAAGTAAAAGGGCTTGTCCAAGATCCTGTGGTTACTTAGAGACAAGAATGGTGTCTCTTTAATGTCCAATTCAGAAGGATTTGTGGGTGCTCGAAATGAGGATATGGCTGTGTTTGTAGACTTGTCAGTCTTTGGCTTGTTCTTATTTATTGAAAGAAATGTTTCTAAAGTTTCTTTCTGAGTAGCTATCTTTAGTTTTTGTAAGAATGCGGTTCACTTGACTACAACCCAGAAGTTGCCTGGAAATAAGTGGTGCAGTGGTTAAGAACTTGGCTGCTAACTAAAAGGTCGGCATTTTGGATCCACCAGCTGCTCCTTGGAAGCCCTATAGGGCAGTTCTGCCCTGTCCCGTAGGGTCACTGTGAGTCAGAATCAACTCAGCAGCAACGGGTTTTTTTTTTTTTCTGGGAAAGGAAGAAGCAAAAGGAAAATGAAGAGAGAGCAAGACCTTTGTGGATCAGGAAGAATTAGCCCTAAGTGACAGAGAAAGTCTGTTTTTCGTTCCCATTCCTGGAACAAACATGAAGAGTTCCTTTGTTATAGCTCCTGTTCTCTTACCCAGGAATAGGATTGCCTTGAAAGGAAAGGCTTGCCTGTTATGTTCTAGGATAGCTGCCTTCTACCGCAGGTTAATTGCAGAGGTTTCATCTACTGATCAATGCTCTTGATTTCAAAAGGCAGCTGCTGTCTGTGGGGAAAACTTTTTTTGGACACCTCCCCAGCATGACTTAGCTTAAGTCTTCAGGTCACTCTTGAGAATTTAATGAAAAATACTGTTCACCAGACAAAGTTCTAATTTTCATAATCTACAAGAAAATCCAACACCCCTACAACAACAAAAAAAATAATCCTATTAAAAAATGGGCAAAGGAAATGAACAGACACTTCACCAAAGAAGACATTCA
>NW_004443957.1:14014779-14070403 GCF_000243295.1 Trichechus manatus latirostris | reverse complement strand
CTACTGTTTCATGAGAAACTATTTGTTCTGTAAGCCTTCACCTGAAGTACAATAAAATAAATAAATTAATTAATTAAAAAAAAAGAAAAATATTGTTCACTGCATACATTATGCAGTTACGGTAAGAAGTAATAAGTTAGATTTGTTACTGTATTCACATGATAGCTCACCAGAAGATTAAGTCTTAGCCTCCTATTTAAGGGTTAAGGAGCCCTGGCGGTACAATGGTTAAAGCACTCAGCTGCTAACCAATAGGTAGGCAATTTGAACCTACTAGCTGCCTCATGGTAGAAAGATGTGGCAGTCTGCCTCCATAAAGATTTACAGCCTTAAAAACCCAATGGGGCAGTTCTACTCTATCCTATAGGGTCACTATGAGTCAAAACCGACTTGATGGCAGTGGGTTTGGGTTTTGATTTTACATATTTAAGGCTTAGCCTCATTTCTAGCTTTGAGGGCGGGGCAAGAGTAGAGTTTATGAGGAGGTGGGTAGGTGAAGAAATCACAGGGAGATTCTTCTGCACTTTGATTGGTTCATCTTCATCTGACTTGGTCCTTTCTTATTTCTTCAGAGGATTTTGCCTCCCATACTTGATGCTTCTGGAATTTTAGCTATTCTCTCTGATTCACATCCTAGCTACATTGCAGTGTAATGTACTAGTGGGTTGAACAGTGTCATTGACTCTGAAGTTTCTTTAATTGGGGGCATCTAGTGCTTTTTGTAGAATTTTCATCAGTGGAGTGTTAAAATTTGGTACACCACCTAAAACGTAGCAACATTTCAAACTATAATTACTCTGAGCAGCTAAAATCATGGCCATGTCTCTAATTAAACTCTGTATATAGGAAAAGACAGGACTTATAAAATCAAACCAACCCAGATCTTTCCAGGGTTAGGTTGCTGGTTGATGAATGTCTAGGATGTGATAAATTGCTTTGGGGATATCCTTCACCTTGGTGGTAGGGACCGGTTGTTGTTGTTCTTGTTAGGTGTTGTCAAGTTGGTTCCAACTCATAGCGACCCTATCTACAACAGAACAAAACACTACCTTGTCCTGCACCATGCTTACAATAATTGCTGTGTTTGAGCCTATTGTTACAGCCACTGTGTCAGTCTATCTCACTGAGGGCCTTCCTTTTGTTTGCTGACTCACTATTTTATCAAACATGACGTCCTTTTCCAAGGACTGGTCCCGCCTGATACATGTCGATGAAGTCTTGCCATTGTCACTTCCAAGGAGCATTCTGGCTGTACTTCTTCCAAGACAGATTTGTTCATTCTTCTGGCAGTCCATGGAATATTCAGTATTCCTCACCAATGCCATAATTCAAAGACATAGATTCTTCTTTGATCTTCCTTTTTCATTGTCCAGCTTTCACATGCATATGAAGTGATTGAAAGTACCATGGCTTGGGTCAGGGACACCTTAGTCCTCATGGTGACATCTTGTTAACACTTTAAAGAGGTCTTCTGCAGCAGATTGGCCCAACGCAATACATCATTTGATTTCTTGACTGCTACTTCCATGGATGTTGATTGTGGATCCAAGTAAAATGAAATCCTTGACAACTTCAGTATTTTCTGTTTATTATAATATTGCTTGTTGGCCCAGTTGTGAGGATTTTTGTTTTCTTTATGTTGAGGTGTAATCTATACTGAAGGCTGTAGTCTTTGATCTTCATCAGTAAGTGCTTCAAGTCTTGTTTGCTTTCAGCAAGCAAGGTTGTGTCATCTGCATATCGCAGCGTTATTAATGAGTCTTCCTCCAATCCTGATGCCACGTTCTTCATATAGACTGGCTTCTCGGATTTTTTGCTCAATATACAGATTTAATAAGTATTGTGAAAGGATACAACCCTGATGCACACGTTTCCTGATTTTAAACCATGCAGTATCCCCTTATTCTTTTCGAACAACTGCCTATTGTCCTATGTATAGGTTCCTCATGAGCACAATTAAACGTTATGGAATTCCCATTCTACAAAATGTTATCCATAATTTCTTGTGATCCACACAGTCAAAGAAAGTAAAATGCCACTAAAAAGTCTAACCCCATAGAGATGTTGAAATAATTAAATGTGTTAATACATGTAAATCATTAGTACAGTGCCTGGCACATAGTAAGTGCTCAAAAATGTTATATTTACTATTAATGATTATTAGAGAAAACTATCTATCCAATAGCAATGTTGAAGAGGGAGCATACAATGAAGATTCACTGATTTCTTGGCCTTAATGAAAATTGCTTCTGAAGTGCAATGGAAAAATCATTGACTTAGAAATTACTTCCAGCTGTGTTACCTTGGGCTCATTAACTTTCCTTTCCAAGAACTAGTTTCTTATCAGTAAAATGGGATAGTAATAGCTACCTCTTAGGGTTTTTATGAGGATTAAATAACATGCTGTAGAGGAAACACTATGCCTAATAACAGAGTAACAGTCAATATATGCCATTTCCCTTCTTTTCCCCAGTCACATAGAGTCAGATGGAACAGAATGCATTTTTTGGGGGGGTGGAGGGGAGAAGGTGTCAAGGTTCTCATAACAACAAGGGAAATTCACTTAACTATTAATCCAATAAATATTTATTGAGAATCTGCAGTGTGCCAGTCCCTGTGCTAGGCGCTGGGATTCAATGAAGAACAAGCCATGCTCTCTTGAAACTTGCACTGTATCAGAAATACCAGCCTTGGTAGATAAGAGATCCACAGCTTGATATTCAAGAAGGTCCAGGAGAGAACACTGGTGATTATCATCCCATGGAATGAGAAGACCCAAGGAATTTTTGTTTGAGAGGGAATTTGTCTTTGGATTTGTCTTCTTGAGTTGAACTGCCAAGCTCATCACACCACAGCACCTGAGTTGTTCTCCTCTCCGAGGAGAAAATAGAAGTCTAAGGGAACTGTATGTCACTGGTTAGGCTAAATTCACAGTCCCATCTGGCTTCATGGCTCAAGATCTTCAGTCACTTTCAGAATTCTTCAGAACTCGAGACCAAACATTGGTTCTCACTAAGAGCTTACTGGCTGATTTAGCAGAAATTTGAAAAGGTGGCTGCATACAAATGTGCTTTGTAGAGTTCAGAATCACAGAGTTCTTCCCCTTGGAACTTAACATTTAATTTCATCAAAGCTACTTCAAACCAAAGGAGGAATTTGTAAGAAGAAAAACTGTGATCTGTGGGAGGGAGGCATGTGGGGGTGTGAAAGAAGTTTATGAGTTTGGAATTTGATGGACCCTGTAATCAGGAGAGGAAAGTGGTTAGAGGTATAGGCTCTAGAGTCAGAAATACCTTGGTTCCATCATCTTACTAGCTGTGTGACTTGGAGGATATTATTGAACCATTTTTTGCCTCAGTTTCTTCATCTGCAATATGGGATTAATAACATTAGCAACTTCATAAGGTTACTGGAAGGACATAGTGAGCCTGACTAAGGTCTACCTGAAAATGTTCTAGGGGAGGGGAAGGAGGTGCTTTTCCGGGATCATAGTGGGCATGGCAAGTGGAGAGGGAGCTGTAGGCAGGGGAATGGCAATAGAAAATATGCCACACATTTACTGAGTATCTACTGTGTGCTGTGTTCTTTGCTGTGTGCTGGAGAAGGAGAAAAGAAAGTGTAAAAAGAAAACACTTACTGAGTGTCTGCGTGTCAGATACCTTCCACTCATTATTAAATCTTCATAACATCCTTAAGAGGTGGTAACTTCTCAGGGGACATCTAGGTCAATTGGCATAATATAGTCCATAAAGATAGTGTTCAGCATCCTACTTTGATGAGTAGTGACGGGGATCTTAAAAGCTTGCAAGCAGCCATCTAAGATACAACTATTGGTCTCTTCTGGTCCAGAGCAAAGAAGAGTGAAGAAAATTGCAGACTCAAGGAAACAAGTAGTCCAAAGGACTAATAGACCACATGAACCACAGCCTCCACTAGCCTGAGACCAGAAGAACTACTGACTGCTCTGATCGGGATCACAGTAGAAGGTGGGTAGAGTGCTGTCACATTGAGGGGAATGCAACTAATGTCATGAAACAAAATGTGTATATATTGTTGAATGGGAAACTAATTTTCTCTGTAAACTTTTACTCAAACCACAATAAAATGTTCACACACACAAAAAAATGTTAATGCGGGAGGAACGACTCAGAAAAGGAGGGTAAGAATGGTTGCAAACCTTGAAGAATGTAATCAGTGTCACTGAATTGTGCATGAAGAAACTTTTGATTTGATGTATGTTTTGTATATTCTCAATAATAACAAAAAATAAATTATTAAAAAAAAAAAGGTGGTAACTTACATGATCCAGTTTACAGATGAAGATTCCAAAAGTTTATACAGTCCATAAATAGCACATAAATCTCAAATAGAGGTCTAACTTATACCCGTTAGTACAACCTCCTTAGTAGAACACTCCTTAGTGTTCTACATGTTATCAGGAGGGAGCAGTCCCTGGAGAAGGACATCATGCTTGGTAATGTGGAAGGTCAGAGAAAAAGAGGAAGGCCCTCAATGAGATGGATTGACACAGTGGCTATAACAGTGAGCTCAAGCATAACAATGATTGTGAAGATGGCACAGGACTGAGCATTGTTTTCTTCTGTAGTACATAGGGTCTCTATGAGTCAGAACCGACTCTACGGTACCTAACAACAACAACTTACACCCAAAGTCCACGTTCTGCCCACTCTTCAAAAGATGAACAAGATCAAGTCTTTCTGCCAAGGAACTCACAATCTATTATGGTAGAAAAACACTGTGATTATGTGGATGGCATGAATTTCCTAGTTACAGACTCTGATGTTCAAATGGAATTTTCTTTTCTCCTTGTATCTGAATTTACTTTAGTTCTCAAGTCCCAAATTCCACTGATGCAAGAAAACTTAATGTTTCCTATTTAAGATAAACATGGTCACTTCTACCATTTTCCCCTTGGGTTTTTCGGATAAATGTTCAGCTCATTTAGGATTTTTTTCCTCTTCCCCATAAACCCAAAAGTGGTATAAGTTCCAGGCATTTGAATAATTTTCTGGTATTTTGTCTGTGGTCATTTTCTTATTTTGCTTACCTTGGCTGAGGAGAAATTTATCCACATCTACACCCACTGCTACTCTGCTGATGCTAACGTGGTCCAAGTCTCATTCCATCATCATAATTATCTTTCTCCTTAATGATACGCATGTAATGCCTTTTTCTCGTTAGGCTTTCCAACAGATTATTTAGGAAAATATTGAATTTATTACATAAGACAGTTGAAGATTGGGAGTATAAACTATTAGCCCCTACGTTGTGACTCTGGACTTCACCTACAAAATGGAGAGCTCTCCACATGCCTACATCAAAGAGATGTTTTACCTGTCCTGTCACACTTATTGAATAGCGTTAAAGTTATCTTCTACTTCTTGGTCTCTCCTAAAGAGTCTTTAGATCAAGAACTTTGAATTCCTGGCACATAACTCAGTGCCTTGTAGCAGGTAGTGCTCAATAAATGTTTATTTAAAGAATGCATGAATGAATTTGTGAATACTGGAAAAATGCTTAAAAACAAAGACAAGTCTTCTTGGGAAAATGTTAGTGATGTCCAGAGTTCTTCACTTTTCCCACTCAAACAAGAGATCTAAGGGAATAAATTAAAGAAGAACGATAAAAAATCGTATGGGGGATTATCTGGGAAAAGAGACACGGAGACCAATATTGAGCATGAACTATGTATGATACTCCATGTTAACTCATCTGATACTCACCACCACCCTGTGAAGAAGGATTTGCCTATGATAATCAAGTAAAATAAACTTTTTATTCTCTCTTAGCTCAGTCAAAATGATGTTGGAGTTCTTTTTAAATGCTTTTTTTTTTTTTTTTTTTTAACTCAAGGGAAAACATCATGGCAAAATATCTCACCTATGTAAGGATACAGATTTTGTGGAACGTAGGTGTTGAATCCAAATGTAAATGAGATCTAGCCACAAGCTGGCTTTAATGTGAATATTTCCAAGCTACTGAACTTTGAATCAAACTCACTGAATCCTGGAACCCAAAGGGTTAATTCTGGCTGGCTTTTACTCCAGTGAATTATGACTTTGGTAGAAAAGGATGTCAGAGAGTGAGCATGAGCAACCATGCTCGAATACTAAGCAAGACCAAGTGAAATATTCAAGAGAAAGGGGAAAGGAATGATGTTTACTGTGCCCTCTTAAGTACTGGGCATCTTAAGTCATCTCATTCTTACAATGACTCTGTAAGACAGGTATTATTATACTTGTTTTGCAGATGAGAAACTAAGGCTTGGAGAGTTTAGAGAACTTGCTGAGCTAGTAAGTGGCAGAGCCAGATTTTGCATTTGAGGTCAGCGTATGCAGGGTTTGGACACATTGAAGGGTGTAGCAAGGGCCTGGAGCCGGAGATGGAAGGCCAGGCTTGATGTTCACAGGCCCGGTTGGGCAGAAAGCACAGGCATTGATGTGGCCAAAGTAGACTTTAATATCCAGAATCAGTATTTGTGTACAGATGAAGCCTGATGAAAGGATTCAGACTAAGCACAAGGCAAGAGGCAGATTCCAGACTTTACTAGCTTGGAAAAGAGTGCCTCGGGGCTTAGGACACTCAATAACAACATCCATTGGACTAAGTATTGATCCTGGGGCTGGGGCTGTCTCCCTCATGCCTGGGTTTGAAGCTTCTTTCTTGACATGAGCAGATAGGGCAGGTAGGTGGATGAAGCAAGAGTCTGCAGATTCCTCTGAGAGCTGAGTCCTCTGAGGAGGCCTCATGCTGTCTTGTGTGATATGAAAATGAATTTGATAAAATGCAGTAGATTTTAGAATTGGAAATAAAAAGTTGAGTAAAGATTTGCTTCCAGAATAGGAATTAAGAAACAGAAATGTGGAGGTCATAGGCAAGGCAGGATCTCTGACTCTGTGGAACAATCAGATAATGAGGAGGGGTTAGGTCAGTGATGGAACTCTTGACCTGGACTTGTGATTTCAGAGGAATTCAATGAGGGTGGGGTATGGGGTGTAATTTACCTGTCAGTTAACTGATAAAATAAACATTTATAACCTGGATTTGGGAAGTATTCTTAGTACCTGTAAGAGGCAATTAATTCCCCCCTTTTTCCTCAAGGTTTGGTAGCTAAATGAAATGATCTACCAGCTTAGGTATGAACTGTTGTAATTTGTTGGAGAGTCTTATGATTTGGATCATTCACTATAGATATGGGCGTACAGAAAAGACTAGTTTTTGGGTCTGGATGCAGTAGTGCTGTCTTTATCCATTAGTTGATGACATTGGAGAGCCTTAATTTGAGAGTGCCCTAGTTTTTATAAGAGCCTGAATTCCCCAGTCTTGCCTGTGACTGTTCCTGAGTTTTCCCATTTGAGAAATGAGGTAGTGCTGCTTCTTGCTATATCTAATAAACAAATAAAATACAAGAAAGCCAGTCCGCTAGGCCATTTTTTAAAAAGCCAAAGCACATCAGCCTGCAGCAGTCTGACCTGGTACCTTCTACACTTAGTGGTATTAGCATGAGCCTTCCTTACAGGGCAAAAAACCCAGCCCCTGAAGAAGAACAAATCTTGGTCTGGGGATCAGATTTTCAATTTTCTATGAAACATCCAGCTCACATCCCACAGTCCAGGTTCTCCCTGATCTCTGAGTTGGTGAGCTGATATTGGTTTGACTGGAGAGATGGTCTACTCCGCAGATGGTGTTTGGAACCACTGTACTGTCATTGAATTCTAGCCAGAGCTGTAAGTCTCTGCTCTGGCTTTTTACAAATTTACCACCAGCATCAGGTTTTATTAACAGAAGAGACAGCTTTTTAATGAAATATGGCTCTTAACTTCCTTTTATATTTGGTAATATCCTGAACTCTTTATCCAAATGAAGCATAAAGCACTTACAACTGTGTTTTGCCATTGCACTGACCGAGGAATATATTCATTTGCAGTAACATGGGATTCAATGGAGTGGAAAATAAGCTCTGAAAATTGCTCTTGCCACGAAATTGTATCAATAAATACAAAAAGCCCATTTAGATTTCACTGACCAATCTCCCCCTGTGACAGAAATTAATATGGCCAAGTGGTGTATATTGAAGGTAAGAAGCAGGAGATGCCAGACGCTGAACAAGCCATGTGTTGTGGCCTGCCTGGTGTAGCTAACTTATTCTACTGTTCACAGAGCCAACTGAGGGTGCCTGTGTGGGGAGGAGGGAGAAGAGAGAACGAGAGGGAGGTACGGGCCTCTGGAGGATGAACCAGGAGGAGAAGTGCTGGAAGGATCCCCCGGCAGGTCATTGACCATGCTCGTCTATTGTATTCCTGAGTCTGCACAGGCAGAAACCTTTCCCCAAAGATGTCCAGCCCAAGTTAAGAAAGTAAAAAGCAGACTCGTATTGCACTTCTCTGAGTCAGTGTGGCTTGTGGCTGTTAATTTCAGTACATCACATTCTCATAATAAAATTCTCATAGACACACCAAAAAATAAACACCTGGTTGATCTGTGGCTTATCCATATGGAAATGAATAAAAACATCAAGTTCAAATGTAAAGTGGTCAACTAGGATGTTAAAAGTCGGTAGAAAATACAAAGACTTGTGATTGAGATTCAGATCTGACAGTTTCCGTGTGATTTTAGGCAAACCCATCATCTCTCTGAACTCTGTTGCCCCATTTGTAAAATGGGCCCAATAATGGTTGTGCTGTTTCTCAGGGCTGTCATAATCTAATAAGATGGTGTATGTGAAAGTAATTGTGATGAGCTGTAAACATTTGAAATGCTATTATTACTATCTACCATCAGTACTAAAATTAAATAATGAAGGTAAAGTATAGTTTTAAGAACATCTCCTTTGTGCCACTAGAGGCAGACTTATGTGATGAAAGGTGATGGACTTGGGATTCTGAGGAACTAGACTGTAGAGCCGCCTCTGCCTCTAAAACACAATGACCCCATGGGCAGCTAACTTAACATTTCTACTTTTCACATCTGTCAAATGAAATGGCTACACTGGATTATGTCTGCCATTCTTTTCTAGCACCATATTTCATGTCTTTGATCAGAGAGGTATCAAAACAGAAACCCAGATGGTAAGCTAGGAATAAAAGACCATATGTTGTCATTTCTACAGCAAGAAGATACTAGTTCTCTTGTAATTTGGTGTTAAAGGACAAGGTCATGAAGACATTTTTGGAATTGTTTTTAGAGAGCGGTACTGTCTAGGGTATACTTGTCTTGAACTGAAATCACAGTATACTTATGCTGTTCTCTGAAACTTTCAGATGTCTCTCTTTTTCTCCCATTGGAGTCATCTGTCCAATGTCAATGAAGCTGCTAGAGGTGGTCAGTCGACCCCTCTCCTTTCTAGATACACACTGAGATTCTTAAGTCTTGGCAAAGATGTAAAAACTATGTTCTCACGTACCCATTGCCACCCTGGTAGATACTGGCTATATTTCCATCTCTCCTTGACAGCAGAGGTGCCTTGGGAGCCTCCTCTTCGTCTGGTTATGCAGAATAACCCACAGGAGAGCACACTGGGCCTTTTGCTTGTTGGCCAAGCTATCTCCCAGCCCTCTAAATGCTTGTCACGGAGGTCCTAACAAGTGATAACTCCACGTGGTGGTCAGCATTGCAGCGCAAGGCCATCTTCTCCCTCTGTGTGCTCTTGCCAGACTGCCCCTTCCACTCTGCAGGGCTTCTGATGCTCTTATTAGTCAGAGCCTAGCAGATGATCACACAGACTTGTAGCAGGTGGAACATGGAAGGGAACATTGACTTGTAATCTGTGCCCCATTAGCCAAGTGGGTGAAAGGAGTCTGTGCTGTGTTCCACAGCTTTAGTTGCCAGTTATGCTCTTGGAGAAAGTGCAACTCCTCTAACAAATTTTGGGAAAACTTTATAAATGCAGAGTCAGTGGTCCTCAACACAACATGAAGTTTAGGGAGAGACTCCAAACTTGACTGTCTTGATCAAAGTGTCCATGATATCTCTAGAGCCCAGTCAATATTCTTTTGAATTAATGAATATACTAAAACATTCTCTTTGTAAAAATCTAAACAACACGGACAAACTAAATCCCATTTACCACCAATTATTATCCCAGGCCCTCTCCAGAGGAGATCCCTGTCAGTCAGTTTTTACATACATATAGCTGCATGTAACAGGATGATGGATGAGAGTGCAGCTAAAGGGTCACTGGACATCACCTGCAGGATTCTCTAAGAGGCAGCAGAAGTGGTCCCACTACCATTACCCTACAACTCCCTACTTAGTATATATAAGAAAGGAAGTGGAGTTGTGATTTATTGGTTTAGGGAGAGGATACGATTGGTTTTCCCTTCCATCCCCGTGGGGAGTTGGCAGATGTGCTTTAACTAATCCCCAAACCAAGTAAAGAAGATTTCAGAAGAACTACTATCATGGTTTGTGAGTGTCTGCAAGGAAAGGAGATTGGCCTCTCATTTCCTAATTCAGTATGTACACGGGGAATGGACTTGCTGATCCTCCCTCAGTGTCTGTTTGAGCAGAGTGAAAAGAGAATTGGATAGAGAGGGTGAAATGAAGCAGTTACACGTTCGATTTGGCAAGAATGTAGGAATTTTCTATCCCTCAAGGAGAACATAGAGAAAAGTAGCTTGAACTCCCTTGCTGTTACCTTGACCAGATGGCTGACTTCAAGAAGAGGGGACCCTTGTCAGGAAGAGAATGTGATTTGAACCACCAAGGATGGGAATGGGGAGGTGGGTCAGAAGAGGTCATCAAGTCAGAGTTTTTCATCCATTTCACGAAGAACTCACCCATTATCCCCCAACATAAAGGTGTGTGCCAACTAGTGTCAGTAAAGAGAAGATCCCAAAGATACAGAGGCTTCCATCCCCGACTCCGCCCCCCCCCCCGCCCCCAATACATTGGAGAAGAGATGGAGACCCAGAAGAGGAAGAGGAGAAGCAAAAGAGCAGACCAGGCTCCCTTCTAAGTCCAAGTCCCTCCAATTAGGATCAGGCTGGACTGGTGGGAAGGAAGGGCGTAAGATTGATTATTTAAACAGGGATAAATGGACAGGACTGAATTGTACTGTTTAATATGTGAAAGTAATCAGCTATGAAATCTGTCTGTGTATCATTAAGGGACTGGAAAGGGAGATTCAGCACAGTTAAAGGCAGTGATTAGAAAAAAATAAATAAAGCAATTCCATATTTGTACCCCAGTGAATCAGACTTTTCAATAAACCAGTTATGCACAGAAAGATAAAGTGTCATTTTGTGGTTTTTAACATTAATAATGTCGTAATGTATGCATCATCCTCTGATTTGCTTTTCTCACTCAGCAATATGTGTCAGAGATTTGTATTTGTCAATACACTTGGGTTTTGGAGTTATTTGTAACTGCTGCATAGACTTTCATAGTATAACATACCTAGGGTTTGTTTTGCCATTCCGTGACTGATAGGTTTTCAGCTGTTGTGATGGTTGGGGCAAAGCTGACTGTGAGAGAGGACAAGGTTTGGCATGAATCTCAAAAGTAGGGCCATGCCTCAAGACTGATTGAGATCTTGTCTGGGATTTCTGAATCGCTGGATCTCTCTTTAAGACTGGGTTCTAAATATGTGGAAATGAGAGAAAGTGGCAGGACAGATTGCCCAAGGATAGAACTGTCTTCTCCTCTTTGTCTTCCCACTTACTGTTCCTTAAAACCCCCATCTTACAGAGGTAGAAGCAAAGCCAGTGACTTCAAGTAAACAGTCTGTTTTCTCACCTAAAAATTGGAGTGAATTCCTTCCTTCTCCTTCCAAACTTTGCTTTTGTGGTAATTAACCAATAATGTCAGGAACATACTTTGAAAATCTTGAACTGGAAGAGCTATACAAATTCTCCTACTAGTTAGATGTAATATTTCATATACATAAGTCAGATACATACATTTAACCTCTAATTTATGTTTTTAAAGTAATAGATGCTTGTAACAGCAGGATATTTTTCTGGTAATACTTCGCCTCATTGCCAGTAATTACTGAACAGATGTACGGGTATCCAAATAACTATATCCAATATTAAATATACAATGCTGAGTACAGACTATATTAATGATTTCATATTTTGTAGGACTCTAGTCATCATCGTCAAACATCCATAAATACATCTTAAAATTTAGTGAGCTCCCCCTCCTAATCCTAAGAATATAAACTATTTTTTTTTTTTTTGGCCTTTTTACAACGTCTCTCATGAAGCTTTAAAATGAGAGTGTCAGACTTTCAACCAATGGCACTGTCTCTGAAATATCACTTCTCTGTTTTTTCTTAAAAGTAGAAGAACTTGGCATTGCCCTATTTCCATCCATGAGTTTGGGTAGTTTTTGCTGATTTTCCCATTGTCTTGTATTTAGTTCTGTCCATCTTCCATATCTTAGTGTCAAATTTTTACCATCAAGTATATTATTGTTATTATTATGAACTGATCCAGGTTGCCTGATAGCATAAGAGTATGTTCCTAGTCAACATTAGGAAAAATGGCCACTCCAGACATATTCTCCTGATTTATAATTCTATTCTAGACTATTAGTTGCAGGTGTCAGTCAAGTTCTATAGGGATGGCTACAGTGTATTGATACATGTGAGGAAAGGCCTCATTTCTCGTGAAAACTTGGCCTCAAGATGAGACACCTGCCAGTTATTTTTTTTCAGAGGAAAAAATTAACATAAATGACTCGATACATCTGACAATTTTTCATTAGAACGATCTGTAGATTCTCAGGACCAGAAGAGAATCTAAAAGCTCATGTAGTCTATTCCTCTGCCGTCAGTCTGGTCAACAATTAGCATCACGAACAGACTGGCTTTCTTCTCTTTTTGCAGTTTTTCAGAATAAGAGATTTTATTCCTTACTCTGGATGAATCATTATAATACTTAATAATCCTTACTGTTAGGAGGTTTTCCTTTTAACCTCTCTAAGAAGTCACATTGGAAAACTGTTGGTTTCTGATCCATAGATATCCATAGCCCTTGGCTGAGTCTTGGCATTAGTAGATGAGGTGATCTGCCACATTTGAAGACTGATAACTCAGATTCCAGCTCTGTTTTACAATGAAAAATATGCATTATTAGTATTTGGGATGCGTGTGTCCTCTAGTCTAGATTCCTCCCCAATATCAAGGTAACAGGGTACAGAACTAGTAGTACAAAGGTTGCTCAGAGAGCTTAGCATAAAGAAAAGTTGAAAAGTTTTATAAGAAGAGTCACATACTCTGCAAAGGACCAGAATTATTTAACTGAGCCATTATTATGTGCCATACAAACAAGACATATCCTCAATCTATCTTAACAACTTAGCCTAATCAGAGAAGACCCTTACAATATGTGATATATAAAGTTAAATAATGCCATGGCAAGATCTTCCAGATCAGGTGATGTCTGACTTGAGTCTTGAAAGATGAGCGGGATCTGGTTAAGTAACAAGAGAAGAAGGGCCAGGAGAGATGGTGAGATGAGAGTAAGTGGCACCTCCAGGGAACCCCAAGTTGTCCAGTATGATCAAAGAGAGTGCAAGGAGGGAGACAGTAAAATGTGAGTCTGGAAGGGCGGGATGGGAGGCGGATTCTTAAGTATTTGGGAGTCAGCCTGAAAGCAATAATGAATTAATGAAGGATTTTAAGCAGGGGAAGGGCATCATCATATTTAGGGTTTTAAAAATCATTTGGAGAGAGGAGATTGAAGAATGAATTGATGGGGACAAAGTTGGGGGTAGGGAGATCATTTAGAAGACTGTTGAAATAATTCTTGAGCTAGATTGTGGTGGCCTGAGCTAAGGTAGTAGCATTGGAGATGGAGAGATATGGATGAGTTTGAACCATAGTGTAGTGGGCTGGATGGTGGCTCTCAAAAAGATATGTCCATGTTCTAATCCCCAGAACCTATGAATGTTACCTTATATGACAAGATATGTGATGAAGTTAAGGATTTTGAGAGGAGGAGATTATCCTGGGTTATCCAGGTAAGCCCTAAATCCAATGGTAAGTGTCCTTTTAACAGTGAGTCAAAGGGAGATTTGACAGACAGAAGAGGAGAAGATAGAAGGCAGAGATTGGAGAGATATGGCCAAAATCAAGGAATACTGAGAGCTGCCAGAAGCTGTAAGTGGCAAGGAATAGATTCTCCCCTAGAGCTTTCAGAAGGAGTGCAGCCCTACCCACACCTTGATTTTTTTTTTTTTTAATTGTATTTTAGATGAAGGTTTACAGAAGAAATAGTTTCTCGTTAAACAATTAGTACACGTTATTTTATGACAATGGTTAACAACCCCACGACATGTCAACACTGTGCCTTCTTAACCTTGGGTTCCCTATTGCCAGCTTTCCTGTCCCCTCCTGCCTTCTAGTCCTTGTCCCTGGATTGTTGTTTTGCCCCATTGGTCTCTTTTTGTTTTATGGGGCTGTCTAATCTTTGACTGATCGGTGAACCTCGGAAGTGACTTCGTTACTGAGCTAAAAGGGTGTGCGGGGGCCATACTCTTGGGGTTTCTCCAGTCTCTGTCAGGCCAGAAGGTCTGGTCTTTTTTTGCCACACCTTGATTTTAAGGAGGAAGAATTAATAGAATTTGATTGGCTGTGGCAGTTGAGGGAGAAGGAACCAAGGGTAACTTCCAGGCTTTTATCATTGGGAATGCTCTGAGTTCAGTTTGAGGGTATGAATTGTGTGAGATGTCCATGAGATAACCAGCTGGCAGTGTCCAGCAACTTTGGAGCTGGATTTGAAAGTCATCAGCATGTATATGTAAATTATGCCATAAGAGTGAGTAAAATTGCCCAGAAATTGTGCAGAGAATGTACCCTGCCCTTGCTTTACCTTTGAGCACAGGTCTTCAGGTACTGAATACGGTATTCAACATTGACAGTGGACTTTTCTCTTGGATAGTGAGGGACAAAAACTCTTACATTCTTATTCTGCTTTCTGAACTCCACAAACTCCCGCCTTCTATTTGCTTTCATCATTACCATCCCACCAATATTTCATAACCCATTCTAGTTTTCCAAACGATGTGGAATGATGCCTTCTTTCTGATGAAATAAATCGATGTCTTAATTTGAGTACTAGCCACGCTCAGACACCAAAGCAAAATGAGATTGAAGAAAAGCTCTTCCACTCTATGTTGATGCCTCTGAGGCAGCTTCCCTGGGTGACAATTCCTTGCCTTATTACTAGAAGTGGAGGTGGATTGTTTTAATTCTGTTCCTTGACTACCAAAACTAGATTCTGAAACCTGTGTCTCTCTGTTGGTTTCCACAGAATAGTCTACATAGTTATTCATTCCTGACTGCCATGAATTGTTGTGAATGTTTGTAGAAAAGGCAGGTGGGGAGAAGGAGGGGCTTTCAAATCGATTTTCTAAGGCCTGACAAAAGAGTAAATATTTTTAGATTTTTGAAGAATACGACTCAGAGAGGCAAATAAATGTGTCTTAGTGCTCTGAGTGATTTGAATGTTCTAAATGTAGAAGCACTTGAACAGCATCTGTGCCTGTCTCCTCGCCACATCTCTGATTCCCTTTGAGGCACTGGGAAGTAAGATGACTCTGAGCACCAATTTCTCACAAATTTCTTCTTCTCTGCTGAAATAAATTAGTGTTAGTAAGTCTCCCAATATGCAGATGCTGCCTTGTTGAGTCAAAGAACATTCCGAGTAGATGCATTTGCATTCTAGGACTAGCTTTTACACTTCTAAAATAGGACTCTGTGGAGAGGCCAGACATGCTCCCCAAATCTGTTAGGAGGGAGAGGATGTGAATCCATGCCCATTCTTATGCTTTTTTATTTGTGCTTGATTTGAGACCCTCTAGAAGACATACGGAGCCCTGGTGGTGCAGTGGTTAAGAGCTTGGCTGCTAACCAAAAGGTTGGCAGTTCAAATCCACCAGCCATTCATTGGAAACCCTATAACCCTATGAGGCAGTTCTACTCCGTCCTATATGAGTCAGAATATATGAGTCAGAATTGACTTTACAGCAATGGGTTTGGTTTGGTTTTGGTTAGGAGATATATACCTAGATGCAAGAGACGAGCCTTGCCTGGGTTATCTAGATGATTATAAGTTCTCTGCCTTCTGTAGCTAGTAAAGATTGGGTACAGCTCTGCCTGCAAGCATGTGAAAAGAGGAATGTGAGTCAGGATGGGTTGGGCTTTTGTGATTCACACCTGGCCAGTTTGACTTTAGGAATATGTCTCTGTACTAATAAAAAATGCTGCCAATTAATGTCGTATTGAATGATTCAGTACATTGTCTCCAGAATATTCTTTACTTCAGTGGCAAAGTGTCAGAACAAAAAAGCAACACCTGAGTCCAATGGGTTGATTAAACTCAGGATAAAGAGGTATCTGGCTGGAAGCAAGTGGAAGCAGGCAAAAAGAGCAGTTTCTAGGTATCAGCGTGGCAGTGAAGGAGAGTTCTAGGAATGGATGAGCCATTTACCATGGCAAAGGAAGGACATTTGAACACATTTTGGGATTCAGAGAAGTTCTGGAAACAGAAATTGAAGAACTGTAAAAATTACTCTAAGTTTTGGTAGAATGTATCTGGTTTGGTACCTGTTCCACATGGTCACTATGAGTCGGAATCGACTCGGTGGCAATGGGTTTGGTTTTTTTTGTTCTACATGGTTAAGAAATAGCTGACTCCCTGCAACCAAAGTGGAGGCTGATTAGTTCAGAGACAGCAGCCTGGCATTAATGGTGGCATCATCACCAATGAAGGTGGCAGGCTACTTCCTAGGCATTGGCATTACCAGGGCCATTATTGGTACATACATGCATAGATTTCTGTACAGGTTGGAATATCATTGAGCAGCTACAGTGACCAGAAAGCTAAGAGCAGCCCCAGTGGATAACTTTCCTCCCTGACATTATTCCGAGGCTCTAGAAAATTGCTTTTTACTTTAGGTTATATCCATTGCTACGGCAGGGCGTGTTTCAGGCTCTCTCTCTCACATCTTTGATTGGAGGCTTTAAAAAATGGCATGGGGGCGGTGTCTCACCTCCTCTAACTTCACAATGGGAAAGGAGAACTAAGATCAACAGCCCAAGGCTAATTCCCATGAGGCAGAGGCCAGACAAGCCTTCTCTCTCTGCCATCTTTACCAATTATGACACCAACTGTCCCTCCCACAGCACTCTCTACTTCTCTGCTGGTTTCAATAATTCATTGCAGTGGCCACACAGAACTCAAGACCATACTCATGATTATGGGGTTTATTATAAGGAAAGTAACAGTTACAATTCAGACTCAGGAACACTCAGGATACAGTTCTTTCATCAGGACAGCCTCTTCCCAACTGTGCTCGCAGGCACGCCTCTTCCCAAAGACACTCAGCTTTTTCTCTCCTTTGGCTGGGAAGCCCACCGTGCTGTCTCCTGCTGCTGGATCTCTTCTGCCACCGCTTCTCACTGTCTTCAAGGTTACAGCTTGCTCTCTCTGTCTCCTGCTTCCAGGAGCTCCTCAGTGCAGGGGATCCTGGGTCCAAAGGACATGCTCTCCACTCCTAGCTGTTCTTCCTTGGTGGTGGTATGATCCTCCCCTCTGCCCTGGAATTGACTCTCTTTTAAGGCAAAAATGACCAATCTCCTTGGTAGACCACAATTACCCAATCACCTGGGTGGGAGTTACAAGACCATGGCTAGAAAGGCCACACACAAAATCAGTTAATCCACTGCAGAGGCTGTAAGAGTTCTTTGGATGATCCAGAATTCTGCTGGTACCAGGTCACCACAGAGCATGGCGGGAACATCATCGGCCTGTCTTAGAAAAGACCATGCCCAGCTAAATATGAGACAGGGGTCTAGAACACTGTTAGACCCAATAGACCCAGGAAAGTCAGCTTACATGAGAAGAACAGCTGCATAGACCAAAACAGTCATCGCTAAATAATTTTGGGGGCTAAAGTCAGAAATGGCAGGAAAACTACTATGAGTACTTTATCTTTGAACCATACCCAGTTATGTTTGATCACAGTCCTCTGGTATGACTATCGCTGTCTGTCTTAGGTTAGATTTCCTAGAAGCCGAGCGTGATTTATAGGGGGGTGCTTTCAGGAAAAAGGAGCAAGGAAAGTAGGATAGGGTAGGAGAAAGAACTAAGCAAACATTTGGTCTTAACTTGATCCCAGAGGAGCTTTGGGGCATAAATTGCACCATGGATTTGTCATACCTTGAAGCAAAGGGGTTGACTTTTTGTAATCCTCCCCTTCAGTCAGTCATTGGCTGTGGGCTGCCCTCAGGGTAGAGGTTGGGGTGACTTAGTATTTTGGGTGAAGCAGTTCCTGTTTGGCAAAGACATTTCTCCATAGAGGTTACCAGCCAACTCTTACAGCTGTTGGGAGATGGATACTCTTAACTCAGAAAAGAGGATCTGGGAGAAGGACAAACAGTGTCGATTATGGCCTCTATTTCACAGATGGGGTAACTGAGACTCAAAGACAAGCCTTAGCCCCCGCTATCCAACAAGTTATTGCCAGAGCATGGACTCAAACAGTGCTAGTGAGCATAGATCCCAGGATGGAGGCTAATTGGTATTCTCCCTACACTGTTCTGCCTATACATGTGACTGTCCACATTTGGCATTATTACCAAAAAACAGAAATTAAAGCTCTACATGAATCCTAGCTTTTGTCAAGGACAGCACAGAGGGGCTGAGATTATTTTACATTGTTGGGACTTAATTCTCCATGAGTCTCTTGAATTTCTGTATGTCTTGTGAGAAGAAGCATTGACTGCTTTTATACCAGACTATCTGGCGCAGTGGTTAGTTGCTCTGCTGCTAACCAAAAGGTGGGCCGTTCAAACCCACCAGCCACTCCACAGGATAAAGATGTGGCATTTTGCTTCTGTAAAGATTTACAGCCTTGGAAACCCTATGGGCAGTTCTGCTCTGTCCTGTAGGGTCACTATGAGTTGGCATTGACTCTACGGCAATGGGTTTTAGGTATCTCAGTGATGTTTGTATAGCCAGCAGCCTTGGAAAATAGAGACAGTGTCTCTTTCCAGAGCAAAGGTCAGGCATGCTTACTGTCTATTACATAAGGTTTGAGTTCTCTAAGGTCAGTGTTCCTCTCCTATAATACAACACACTGAGTGCACCTGGCCCTTCTTATACTGCCTTATGGGAATTGGGGCTCAAGAAACTGATGCCAAAATGATGATACTCTCTGGCTGTTGCTGTGTGTAAGAAACTAACCTTTGTGTCTGATCCAGGAGACTCGTGTCTTTTGCCAGAATCCGTGAAACTGGGACAGGTTAACATATCAGCATGCAAACAGGGAAAAATCTTAGACCCTTTGCAGTTATCGACCCAAATATTACCACTTCTGGTTTTAGAAAAGGAGATTTAACTTTGAGAGTGGTGATTTGATTTTCTAGAAAAGGTGCAGAAGTTTTTTTTTCCTTAGTAATAAGTATTTATTTCTCTGCCAAATAAGATATGTCTGGGATGTGCTTTCAAAACAATTATGTGCCCCACAGGGATGAAGAGCATCTTCATTAGACTAATTATTTAGATTAATGTAAATTGGTTGATTGCATTAATGGCCCTGTTGGTCAAGGGGATGTTAGCAGATGTGACTTGAGCAGAGTTTAGAAAGACTTGCACGATTGGGCTTGCACTTAAATCTCTGCCATGGCCATGAGAAGAGTAAGCCTGGGTTATCCTGTTGGACCCAGGATGATAATGAGAGGCACATGGAACAGACCTACCCTAGACCATACCCAGCATAGGTCATCGGGCCCCCAGCTAGCCATAGACATGTGAATGAGCCAAGCGAAGACTACTCAAACAGCTCTACTAAGCCCAGCCCAGATCAGTCAGCCCACAAACTTGTGATCTAAGTAAATGCTTACGGTTGATTTAAACCGTTAATTTTGGGAGTGGTTTGTTACACAGAAAAAGCTAACTGTCACAGATACCCAGTTGAATAGAGTGGATTGCCTTCATTTTTCACTTACGTGGAGTTGGGAGAAGGGAGCTCAGAGTCAGCTGCTGCAGCCCAAACTATACATCCTGACTCTTAGAGCTACATGAGCTCTATTAACTCTAGCCTTACCTGTGGGCAGATATAGAGGTTGTCTATTTTCCTTCTTTCCTTCTGTTATGGATTGAATTGTGTCACAAAAATCTGTGTTCTAAATCCTAACCTGTATACCTGTGGATGTAATCTCATTTGGGAATAGGGTTTTCTTTGTTATAAGTGTAAAACACCCTGCACTGATAATCAGGCCGTATCAGTATAGGGTGTGTTTTAAACTAATCACTCTTGAGATATTAAAGAGCACATTAGACATAGAAGAAGGCAGGCACAAATGGGGAAAAATTGATGCCACATGTACATCACCAAGGAACCAAGAAAGAGGAACTGAAAGAGACAAGGATTTTCCCGAAGAACAGAGTCTTCCCGTAGAGCTGTCACCCTGAACTGGGACTTCTATCCTCCTAAAAAACACATTGCCGTTGAGTCGATTCCAACTGATAGTGACTCTACAGGAATAGAGTAGAATTGCCCTATAGGGTTTCCAAGACTGTAATCTTTATGGAAGCAGACTGCTACATCTTTCTCCGGCAGAATAGCTAGTGGGTTTGAACCACTCACCTTTCATTTAGCAGCCAAGCTCTTTAACCACTGCACCAGCAGGGCTCCTTTCTAGCCTCCTAAACTGTGAGAAAATAAATTTCTGTTCATTAAAACCACCCACTTATGGTATTTCTGCTGTAGCAGCACTAGAAAACTAAGATACCTTCTTTCCTTTTTCCTTCCTCCTTTCTCCCTCCCTCCTTCCTTCCCTACCACCTTCCATCTCCCCAACCCTTTTTCTTTCTCTCTGTCTCTCTTGTCTTTCAATGCCTTGTTCAGAGAAAGGGTCAAACTGAGTATTGCTGGATTATTGCAGTGGCCCAGGGACTAGATGGATTCACTGAGCCTAAGTGGTAACAAGGAAAGGTCTCCACTAGGGACTAGAGACCCATTGTTAAGTCCTTTCCTTTCTTTCTTTTTAAGTTGGTCCCTATAACATAGAAAATGGCCCTCACCCCCAGCCCTAAAATACTGTGAGATAGTATCTCAGGAACTCATTTATCTGATAGTCTGTTCCTTGGATGATATGTGTAACCTCAGCTCACAGGCTGCTCTTACCATGTTCTGTGCCCATTTGTGAGGCCACTTAAGGCTCTATAACAATAGCCGTTGCCACGCTTCCTATGCTGCCTCATCCAATAGCTGACTCTAACACTTTCTGCACCTTGTTTGTTAGTGTTTGGAGGAGTAATTTTATCATATATACAGACCAACAAACTTCATTCACTTATAAATGATAGAATTACTTTAAGCAAACAAACAAAAGATATATTGATTCAGACAACCAAATCATGACGTGATAGAACTGGCCTCAGGAACAGTTGGAACCAGGCCTCCATGTATGTTTGTAGATTTTGTGTATTGCACAGATACCCAGCCAAGGGGGCAAGCAAGAGTTGGAATCCAGCCTTTGCTGCATACCCCAGGATGTGCTCCTTAGCATGAGGCTATGTTCACCCAGAGATACCTTCTGCTCACCTTTAGGGCTAGGTTCTCCCAGAGGCAGTATGTTTCTCTAATGGGTCGCCTTAAAGGAGATGTCCCTCTGCTCATCCTTTGCTCTTCTGTTTCAGTAAGAGCCTCACCGTAGAGCTTATGTGAATCAGATTCTCACAGCTCAAACATGTTTGCAAGATATACCTCACCATCTAACCAAGTGTAATAATTAACTTGACATGGCAATAGCATTAGTGTCGATGTCATTAGATGATCTTGAATCCAAGTTTAGATCATTACTGTGATCATGAAAGGAAAAATCATTAAAGTTATGGGGATAGGGAGGTACAAGTCTAGTGACTAAATCAGGGCCTCCAGTAGAAGAATTTGATTTTGCATCAGAGGCACTTAGGAACAGAATTGGTGCTGAGAAAAAGTGAATCACAGTTGGCAAGAGTAACTTGAGAAACACTTCAAAAATGAAGGGGAAATAGAAAAAAAATAGAAAGAAGATGATAAATATAGAAGACAGAAGACAGCAGTTTAACTAGATAATTAGAGGTGCTTCTGAAAAGGAAACCTAAACAATTGAGACCAGATTAAAATTATGAAAGATGTTATTGAAAAACTTTCTTGATTTGAGAAAAAAAAAAAATCTCACATTGGGATGACTAAAACTGCACTCTTCCAGGTAAAGCTAATAATATAGTCAGGCATAATTTTTGAATTATATAGAGGATAAAAGAATCCCGTGAGTACCAAAAGGAAGAAAACAAATGGAGGGCTTATCTACAGAGGCACAGATATTAGGCTGGTAACAGACTTATCTTCTTCACCAATCAATGATAGAAGATGCTGAAGTAACATCTGGAGTTTTGGTGGCTGTGAGATTGTTACCCTACATTTTATAACCAACCAACCAGTTATTTGAAACATGTCCCTTGACTAGTAAATATACTATCCACTACCCCCTTGAAAAAGTTAATTGAAGACATTCTCTATCTGACTAAGGAATTATGTCATGAGGAAGTCATTAAAATACAAATCTTGATACAATACTGCATACAGAACTCTTTGCTGTGAATGGATTTCATAATTATGGTTTTAACTTTTTAAAGCTATCTCAAGGAACTACATACAATATGTGGTAATTTTTAATTGTGTTGAAGTAAAATGGTGAATTGCAGAGCTAGGGAACTAATCCCAGCATCTGCATCTCCATGTGTGAGTTGTTTCCCATAACTGAGTACACATTAAACTCTCTTAAAGTGAAAAAAATTAAAATTCTTTCTTTACTAAAAAATGGCCATCAACTGAAAGAAAAACAATAGCTAAAGTAAAAAAGGCAGTTAAGTAAATGATGTGAGGATATGCTCAGTAAGCATCCATACCGAAAAAAAACAAACCCATTGCCTTGGAGTTGATTCTGACTCATAGTGAACCTATAGGACAGAGCAGAACTGCCCCATAGGGTTTCCAAGGCGTAATCTTTACGAAAGCAGACTTCCATGTCTTTCTCTCCTGCGGAGCAGCTGTTGAGTTCAAACGACCAGCCTTTCAGTTAGCAGTCGAGTATTTAACCACTGAGCCATCAGGGCTCCTTAAGCTTGCATTAGATATGTTTTTAGTATTTTAGCCAACAAATATTTATTGAACACTTATTATGTACTGGCAACTGTCCTAAATCTGAGGAAACAATGATGAATAAGATAGATATGGTAAATGGGGCAATCAAGCTCTTCTCATGATTAAGCAAACAAATAAAATGATTATAAATTACAAAATGATTACATATTGAAAAGTGCTTAGTTAGAGAATAAGGATAAGAAGTTACTTTAGATAAGGTAGTTAGGAAGGGTGGTCAGAAAAGGAGGTGACTTCCAAACTAAGTCTTGAAGGATGAGATGTTGTCATCATGGAAGTAGTCAGGGGCCTTGTACATCATATGAATTTGGCATTTGTTCAGTCATTAAAACAATAAGTAGTGGAATAGGATGAGTTGGCGTCCATTTTTGAAAAATCTCTTTGCCACAGGGTAAATGGGGCAGAGGAAGTCAAGGATGGAAGCAGGAAAACCTGTCTTCCCGGTGAGAGGTGATGACACACATGTGACAGGTAGGAGAGTGCAGGGAAAAGTGCATTCAGAAACAGTGGAGAAAAAGAGATGACCCCTTGTTTGGGACATAATAAGTCTGAGGTATCTATCAGACATTCGAATAGAGTTGTCAAATAAGTACTTGGGGATGCAATTCCTAAGGCCAGAGAAGAAGTCACAGGTACAAGTAGAACATATATTTGAGAACCATTAGTATATAGATAACATTTGAAACCTTGAAAATTGATATCACCAAAGGAGAGAGGGTGGGGAAAGAAAGACCAGATTTGATCACTGAGTACCATGTAAAAGAGGGCAAACAGCAAGTTAGCACATACACCAGGCCTGACAGGCCTTTTCATTGGGAAAAATTCTTGGATATAGGTGTTGTAGCAGAAGTTTAGGTTCCCCACATTTGCTACCTTGTAGTTCAAGTCCCAGAAGTTTAGCAGGGTCAGATAGTGAACTCCAGCTCTTGAGCTGTGGAGCTTTTAAGCTGTCTAAGAAAGCATCAGACTGTCACCTGGCACCATCAGGGGCCTTGATTCAATAGCAAATGAATAGTGGAATTTTGCTCTACCCCTATTCTGCCAGTTACATATTTATGGTTGAGGGAGCACCAGCCCCACTCCTGAAGTGAACAGGGAACTGGGATCTTAGAGTTGGAGTTCCAACTGTTTGACATAGTGATTTATTGCCAAGATTTCCCACATCAGCATTCTTGGTTGGAGAGGCAGCAGAATCCCCCATTGTTTGAACAAGTTCTTGGGAGTCTAAGCCTTCTGGTTGGCCAGGATTGATTGACTGACTTAATCCCTGGGCTGTAGCAAATTTCCATGGAGCTTTGCTGAAGTCCTGCTTTATATCAGTCTTCAACAAGTCAATCCTTAACTCTCAATCTACCTTCTGATCCCAAAGGGTTGTGTCTATGCACTATACCCTACTGTCAGAGACCTATATCATTAAGAACTGTGAGGCTAGTCATTCACTGACATCACTTTAGGAGACATTGGAAGATGGTTGGTAATAGCCAATTGACTACCCCTAGAAGGCGGGTCATTTTCACCTGGCATATTGGGAAGTTCATTCATAAGAACAAGCAGAAGGTTCATATTCTCCAACCTGAAAAGTATAGCGAGGTAAGTAGCATCTGAAGCTGCAGCCCAGTAATTGATAAAATGATAACTGAAGTTTACAATATTGCTCTGAAGACTTCTGAAGGGAAGAAGAGACATCCTGCACAGATTTCTCAGTCTCCAGTCCCAGGGTCCATTGTTGACAGTTTCATTGATAGGGCACTTAGTCATATAATTCAGTGGAGTTTGCTGGATGCCAAAAGGCACCAGAAGTAGGTGAAATGGTGTTATTAGGACCCGTAAAATGGCTACCTACTCCCCCCAACACACCCAGTATCAAATGGCAAGTCCAGCATCCTGACTTATCTGAGGAGGCCACCACCTTTGAGAAACACACCAAAGAATTCAGAATGGCCTGGGTGACAACTCTTCTGAAAGTATAAAGTTCAATTATTAATGTAGTCTTATTCTGTCTCATGATTTCAGATGTTTCCTTTCTAATAGGTGAGGGATATCTCCTTCTTCTGGAAGTGTCCTTACTGTCTCTCCCATGCTTGGGGCCAATCATCTTGGCAGAGACCCTAGAGACACCTAATCACCTCCACACTATTCCAACACTATGGTCCTGTGATGATTGGGTGCATGCATTTGCATACGCACCAAGATGAACACAACAGCATATTGCCAGTATGTGGAAAGCCCATGGCAAGGAATCTGGGCCCAGTGTGTCCATGGGACAAGACAGTGGCATTATGTAGCTCCTTTCACTCACCTGATTGGCCGGATAACAAATAACCAACCAAGAAAAAGCAGTGCTTCTGGAGTGCTTTCTGCCAATTTCTTAGCACAGGGTATAGCTTGGACAACTTCCTGAGGAAGTCAGGGAAGTCACAGTAGTGCCTCTCATGAGCAGACTCTAACTGGAAACTTGCTTGTAAGCAAATCTGGAAAATGTTATTTTAGATGT
The DNA here is from genome assembly GCF_000243295.1 of Trichechus manatus latirostris. Lineage (NCBI taxonomy): Eukaryota > Metazoa > Chordata > Mammalia > Sirenia > Trichechidae > Trichechus > Trichechus manatus. The sequence continues at coordinate 14,044,725 of NW_004443957.1, read as the reverse complement.
TGCACCCTTAAGAGAAAAGATAAGAATGTAGCTGGTACAGTCCAGCCCTTTAGATTCCCAGTGTCCAAACATACTCTTCTCTTCTATCCATATTTAACTTTTAAACAGCAGCAATAACATCACCACCATGTGTCCTCCTTACAGCGTGCATTTATATATATGTGTGTGTGTGTGTGTGTGTGTGTGTGTGTGTGTGGGTATATATATATATCTATATATATATACACACATATGTATATATATATAGAAAACACTCTTCCTCTCCCCCCAAAAAAAGGAAGATACAAAATCTAATGCATCTATGTGTGGAGGATATTTATTCCTTTCTGAGTTCAGCCAGAATTCTCTTTAATATTCTGTAACCTGAAGACTGAATAATTACTACCAATACCAAAAGACCCTGGTGGTGCAGTGGTTAAGTGGCTGCTAACTGAAAGGCTGATGGTTTGAACCCACCAACTGCTCCTTGAGAGAAAGATGTGGCAATCTGTTTCTGTAAAGATTACAGCCTTGGAAACCCTATAGTGCAGTTCTACCCTGTCCTGTAGGGTTACTATGAGTCAGAATCAAGTCGACAGCAGTCAGAATCTACTGGCCCACTTATGCATCTGTAGATCAGCTTGGGGCTTGCTCAAGGCTGGGTTTGGCCAGAGCACCTGAGCTGGGCCAGCTCTGCTGCATGTGTCTCTCTTCCTCCTTCTGGGGCCAGTGGACTAACATAGGCACGTCCTCCTCAAGGTGATGGCAGAAGCACAGGAGGACAAGTGGAAAATGCTGGGCCTCTTGAGGACCAGGCTCAGAACTGGCACACTGTCACTCACATCTCATTCTGTTGGCGAGTGTGAGTTACATGGTCAAGCCAGAATTCAAGGCATGGAGAAATAGACTCTGACTCTTCAGTGAGAGAAACTATAAAGTTGCTGGCAAAGGCATGGATGAAGGTAGGGATGAGAAAACTAGGCCCATTAATACAATCTACAATAGCAGGACTGAAGGAATGGGCTGAAAATGAGAGACCTTCTTGGAAGCCTTGTGAGGAGCAGTTAGATCCCTAGGTTGCTCCCTCCAGTTCCTCTTAGCCTGAGGACTTTACACAACCCCAACACGTAAACAGAAGATGGGTGTGCATTCTCTGGAGAAATTGGACCAGAGAAACAGTGATCTTGGAGAAACCATAAACAGCAGAGGGCTGAGGGGTGAGGTGATTGCTTAAACAAGGGGAATAGGCAAAAATGAACATTCTGAAAAGTAAAGCACCAATCTCCTTTCCCCATTTATCTCCAGACCTTCAGCAAATCTGGAAAAGAAACTAGTAGAATCTTTTCTGGAGAAACAGAAGAGACCCCGAGAAAAGACCTACAGATACTGCTGCTCAGTTGGGGCTGAATTGTGTAGGTACATGGAAAATCTAAATTTTTTAAAAAATTTATTAATTCCAGGAAAGAAAAAGCTGTACAAGAAAGGAAGTGTAATAAATATAATCAGATACACTACTTGTCTCAGCTGTGAACAGTATTTACACAGTAATAATTATCTAAATATTGACTATTAAACATAACCAAAAATTGTGATGTAAAACTATGTGGGAGTACTGGAAGAGGGGAAGAGAAGTGAGAGCTATAAGTATATTAAATCATTATTTTCTATACAGAAACTCAATAGAAGATGTTGATAATTGATCGACAGAGAAATAACAGGCTGAATATATTATTTGGAAATGCAGAAGAAAAGGGTGAAATAGTTGAGAGTAATTGTTTTTAATGAGCAGGATTTGAGAGAAAGAAGGGGTGAGGCATGAGGTTTCCAGTTTATTATCAATCTTGAGGTATTGTTGCACTTTTAAAATTCTCTGTCTCCTATCTCTTTCTCTTTCTTAGTCTCTCTGCCTCTGTATCTATTGATACACAAACATATACATTTATATACATATGTATGTATGTGTATATATATAACAGTAAGATTAAAACAGTAATGAAGTGGCATAAGTCCATGAAGACAATTTTGCAAGAAGTTTGATTATAAAGAAGAGATTAGAAATGAAGTGGTAGATGACAGAATCTGTGGGTTTAATCAATACATTTTAAATATATTTTATGATGCAGGAGAGATAGGGTACAGATGAGGGCTCAGAGTCTTTGAGAAGACTAGAATGTTATGTCAAATAGAACACAAGTAATTCTGGAGCCATCAGGAGCCTCAGCAAAATTTTTTCTGTTTAGGAGTTTGCATATTCATAATACTTCTGTGTGTTACTTTGCAACTTCACGGGTTTATCTCAAGATAAATCTCAAGATATATACGTAACTGGAAATCAACACATAAGAATGCTAATAGTGGTTTTATCAGTGTGGTGAGATAGGTAATTTTGTTTACTATGCTTTTCTGTACTTTCCAAATGTTATGTAATAAATATGCATTAATATCAAATTTGGGGGTTTATCTATCTATCTTTCTGTCTATCTATCTGTCCATCTATGTCCTTCAGAAAATGGATATTCCTGGAAGAGCAGGTAGACTACCAAGGAACTGGTACTTAGGCTAAATTGGCATAATTTAAAATACCCTGTCTTTTTAGAAATGATTTTGCCTCGAGGGATGAATGAACAGTTTAACAAATCTTGCACACCGTGCCCTGTCTTCCCGTCGTCTGCTCCTCTCTCTGCACGGTGCCCTTTCCGCACGGCTTCACAGTTGTCTCAGCCTCCCTCTCACTGCTTCACGTGTTTTGTCTCTCACTCTCTCAGGCTATTTTCAGTCCACCCCCTCCCTCTGCCTGATCTATTTTCATATAAAGAACATGATTTCTTAGAGTCCTACTTCATTTTTTCTGGTCCCCCTGTGGACTGGCCTGAATGCCAGTTGTCAGGGAGTTAAGTTGCACCAACTGCAGGGAATGAATTACAGTCTTGCACCGCATAACGTCTGTTCAGGCAACATCTGACCACATATTCGGCCTTGGTTCCATAAGGTTATAATACAGTTCAGAAATCCCCATCAGACAACAGGACATAGCAGACGTAGCAAATGCAGCACCTTCCTGCGTACAACGCATGTATCTCATGTCTCTCCTATACAAAGTGATTGTGTTGCTAGGTGTATCACTGGACAGTACATATATAACCTATAATATATGTGTCTTGATAGTCGTAATAAACACCTGTGTTACTGGCTTCTGTATGTACTGTACTTTTTATTGTTATTTTAACGTCAGCTCTCCCCGGTTACAAATAAAAAGTTTCCGTATAACAGTATATGCTTCAACTCATAGGCAGCAGTATCCAGTCTCTTGTATAGTGTCTGTTCAGTGTTGTAGCGTTATCTCTCTGTTTAATTTCCCCTTGGAAATATTACCATAAAGCATATCATGGCTACCAAACCCAGCATAACCAGCGCTAGTGAAAGGAGCAGCAAGAGGCAAAGGCGAAGTATCAATTTGGAAGTGAAACAAAAGGTTATTAAACAACACGAAAGTGGAAAATTAGTGAATGCTGTTGCTCATGATTTAGACATGTTCATCCAAATCACATAACATCTTATTTCACAGAACATATCGTGGATGTTAAGTGACACATGACTGTACTAATAGATTATTCTCTCTAAGAACACAAAAAAACAATGCAAATAAACTGTCTCATCTCAACTTCCTATGATTCCTCTTTGAAATGCTGGGACCAGATTCTCTCTTACTCTCTGGCCTACCCACTGAGCTCTGGAAGCAAATGGACTTAGATTAGAAGCTCTGCCCTGACTATCCATGTGCCTTCGAGAAAATTCTTATTCTCTCTAAGCCTTGTTGTTGTTAGGTATGGCTGAGTCGATTCTGACTAATAGCAACCCCATGTGACAGAGTAGAAATGCCCCATAGAGTTTTCTAGGCTGAAATCTTTATTGGAGCTTATTATGAGGTTTTTCCCCAGCAGAGCTTCTGGGAGGGTTTGAACTAGCAACCTTTCGATTAGCAGCTGAGTGTCTCTAAGCCTAGGCTTCCTTATTTTTCTTTATTTGTAAGATGGAGTAATAACATCTGCTTCCCTGAGTGCAAGCCTGGTAAACAGATGCCCTGGCCAGAACAGGGATTTAGCCAATAGATGTTTCCATCCTGTTCTTCCTACTTGATCGTCCTACTTTTTCTGTTCCAGTTTATTTTCTTAACTAGCAAACTGCAGTGTTCCTGTGACACATAAGGAATGTCCTGCCTTTGTCTTCACAGTAGTATCTGGGCCAACCTCAGACTTACGTGGAGTCTAGAAATCAAGGATCTTAGCTCTAGGAAATGGCAGGTCAAAACTTCTCTTGTAAGGAAACCTTTCTCATTGAAAACAAACAAAAATGTAACAAGCTGCCTATCTCCAACATGTCCTTGTATGATCTGGGTTATTTATTCTGACCCAAGCACTATGATAGGCTCCTCTTATGTTTAACCTTGTTTAAGCCTCAAGCAACCCTGTGAAAAATACCATCCCCATATTACAGAGAAGAAAAGTGAAGTTGAGAGAGGTTGCTCAAGGTCAAATTGCTGGTAAGTGCTGTAGACAAGATTTGAATCTACAAGAAATCTGGACTGTAGGTAAGCTCCGACGTGGATTCATCTGCTTTAATTTCACTTCAATTCTCTATCCCTGTAGCAGTTAGGGGTACAATAGGAAACTGAGTTTAAAGGAGCTAATCAACGGCGCCGTGGTTAGGTGCTCGGCTGCTAACCAGAAAGTCGGAAAGTCGACAGTTTGAACCTACCAGCTGCTCCTCAGGAGAAAGATGTGGCAGCCTGCTTCTGTAAAGATTTACAGCCTTGGAAACCCTACGGAGACAGTTCTGCTCTGTCCTACAGGCTGGTTATGAGTCGGAATCGACTCCGCGGCAGTGCATTTGGTTTTAGTTTTGTTTAATCAATCCAAAATACTAATATCTCTTTGTTTATTGACCTTGTTCTCTTTAAAATGGTCTTCCATCTCTTTGCTTCTTATTCGTTGTGTTCCTTTTAATAATTTGAATTCAGTGGATTGGCTTTCTCGGGATTACCAAGGTATTCATCTCTACCTTTATTTGTTCATGCATTCTGTATCCATCAGCTACCTGTTGTGTGCTGGGAACTATGCAAGACACTAAAGATAGATGTCTATGAGTTTACAGTCTGTGGAAAGAGGGAAATATAAACACAGTATGTACATTTGTAGAAGGAGCCCTGGTGACGCAAAACAGTTAAGCCCTTGCCTGGTGACCAAAAGGTTGGCAGTTTGAGCCCAGCCAGTGGCTGCTTGGGGGAAAGACCTGGCTATCTGCTTCCATAGAGAGTACAGCCAAGAAAATCCTATGGGGCATTTCTACTCTGTCACATAGAGTCATTATGAGTTGGAATCAACTTGATAGCACCCAATAACAACAACAATGTACATTTGTACTATGTGTAAATGTACTATGACAAAGTCCTACGGGAGGGGAGCATTGAGGAGTGCTAACACTGTCTAGGCAACTGAGTGAATGCATCAGTTAGGAGGTGCTCAGCTGTAAACTCAAGAAAACTCAGTCTGAACTGATTAAAATGATAAGAACATTTATTATCTCATATAACAAAATGTCTAAGTCATGGTAGGCAAAAGTTACGGTACGATCGAGGCTCCCATTCTGTTTCTCTGCTATTCTCTCAGCTGTGCCCTCTTTTATGAGCTGAATTTGATCTCAGCTTTCCTAATGCTTGCAAGATGATAGTCAGCAGCAACAGGGACAGTGGGCTTCCTTGTTCGCGTACACCAGAATAGAGAGAAAAACCTCTGCTCAAACTGTGGAAGAAATTTCACCCTTAAGTCATTTTAGGTCATGTGCCCACTTCTGAGACAGTGACATTCACCTGGAAAAGTTGTAAGGGAAAGAAGTTGTGATAGTGAGCTTATTATAAAAGAACACTTCCCCTTTTACTGAAATAAGCTCCCTGTAAGTCATATGTGTGCTATAAGGAAGGGTACAGGGAAGGAAGAAGAGAGTAGATTCTGGATAGGTGACCAACAACATCCCCAACAGTAGGTTTCAGAGGGAAAGTTATATTTGAGCTGGGTATTGAAGGATGAGTAAAAGTTCATCACATAGAGAAGAGTCAAAAGTGCATTTCCTGCAAAGGAAACAGCTTGTGCCGTTGCCCAAGGACCTGGCACCCTTGATGTCTACAGTGTCACTTGCATGGGAGCAAAGTGGAAAGAGGGCAGAGAAGGCTCAAAAGAGGTGGAGGCAGTCTAAGAAGGACTTTGGATCTCTTGTAAGGTATTATTTTCAGTCTGCAGGTAATGGGAAACAAATGATGATTTCATTTTATAGCAGGGAATGTGGGGTCAAATTTATATCAGTATAATTAACTCCATAAACTGGAGGGTAGAGAATGCAGAAGCTAGCCACAAGAAGATTGCTGAAAAGTTTCAGGTAAATGGTATTAAATTCCTGGCTAAATCAAGCTGGAAGTGGATGGAGGGTTAGGGGAGGTCACATTTCCTCTTGAAGTCACTAGTCAGGGTCGTTGAGACACAGGAATGGATTGACTGTGATGACTCAGTGAGATAGAAGCAGCATCAGAGAGAGTGAGGCTAGAAGTGTACACATCTAACCCCCCAGCCAGAAGGCTAGGAATCTTGCAGGTAGGGGTGGGATGGGGCTAGATTATATTCAGCCTCCTTCCTTCCTGGGCTTTTCAGGGTCTGCAGCATTTATCCTTGGCACAGAGATTTCAGAGTTAATTATCTGAGGCTCATGATCTCAAGAAGAGATGTAGAGAGCCTCAGCACCCAGTGGAGTATGGAGTTCCTCTCTCTGGTTCGTGGTTGGCTGTTTCTTCCCTTCGCTTTCATTCAGACACTGACAGATTCCTGCTCTTGTTACAGGGGTTGTGTCTGCAGTTGCTAAGGCTGACAGATAACTTGTGGTCTGGACAAGCCTGAGACTTGAGAATCAGGCTAATTAAAAAATTTCTCAGGCAGAACCTACTGCCAATGGTTAACAGAGGAGAGGCTTCTCCTCTACTCCTGGGCCATGGTCTGAAGGTAGAAGGACTGGGGTGTCTTCCCTTGGTGGTCAGGATATACTCCCCTCTCCCTTTTTATTTTAGAGTTCTAGTTATTCTGGAAATTACTTTTTTCCATCCCAGTGAATCACTAAGCAACTCCAACTGTACTGTAACCAAACCAGTTACTGTCAAGTTGACTCCTACTTACGGTGACCCTGTGTGTGTTAGAGTAGGACTGTGCTCCATAGGGTTTTCAATGACTGATTTTTCGGAAGTAGATCTTCAAGCCATTCTTCTGAGGTGCCTCTGGTTGGACTTGAACCTCCAACCTTTTGGATAGCAGCCGAATGTGTTAACCTCTATCTGTAGGGTGGAAATTTAGCTTGATGGCAGGGGATTTACTGCCTAGAATGGTACTAGTGTGTGGAAGAGGATTCCCATCCATGGTATAGCATCAGGAAGGGAACTCTCCTCACATCATTTATTTTTCCTCTCTAATAGATAATTTCTGCCAGTATGCAAACATGCCATAATATCTCACATAGTAAAAACAACAACAAAACACAGACAACTTAGATCTCTTATACTTTCCAACTACCGTTCCATTTCTCTTTTTCCCTATGTAGGAAAGCAACTCTCAAGAGTTGTCTAAACTCTACTTCTATTTCCTTGCCCCCTGTTCTCTTCTCAGCCCACTCCTAACAGGTTTTTGTCCCAACTATAGTATGGAAACCACACTTACCAAGACATCACTAATTTCAGTCTTGCTAAATCCAACCATTGGTTCTCAATTCTCATTACTTAGTCCCTCAGTAACACTTGGCACATTTGGGAATTCCCTTTTGAAACTCTTTTTTCACTGAGCTTTCAGGACAACACACTTTTCTGGTTATCTGACTACACTGCTGACCATTTCTTGATCTCCTGTAATTGAGTCCTAAATGCTGGAGTATCCCAGGCTTCAGTCCTTGCACTTCTTTCCTTCTCATACTTACACTCATTCCGTGAATGAGCTCATCTATTTCCATGAGTTTAAATGCCACCCATATGGTGAGGACTCGTAAGTGGCTTCCTCTAGTCCTAAGCATCATACATGTCTATCTAGCCACCAACAAATTGCCTCCATGTGGATGTCTAATAGGCACTGTGAGATATTGTCTGCCATCTACTTTGCAATACTCAATATAGAGAGTGTGCTCCAAAGGTGTGTATTAGTACTTTAAGGTATAGACATTTCCCCTAATCAAGAATTTACACTACAGCTGGCCTCATTACAGAGTGGCTAGACTCCAGAGGCAGCTAGTACAAGCACTTCAGCTATCTTTAACTCTGATAAACACCAGAAGTTTTGCTAATTAGCATGCTGAAAATCAAAACTGGGTTTTCATTTGTGAAATTAGTGGCTTGTTAATCAGCATAATGGATGTTAGAAGTGGGCTTTCATAGGTCAAATTAGAGATAATCAAGATATGGGAATTGGCTAAAATATTTTAGGGACATTCCCCAACTGTACAAAAACAGGATATAAGAATCTAGCAGAGTCCATATGCTGTGCCTTTAGGGATAATGCTGGAGGCTTGATTTCATAAACTGTCTTGAATCTACCCATTAAGGAAAAGGATTTCTGGAAGTCTGATCCTGTCTTGGATATTGTCTTCTGCTGAGTGAACTTGTATTGCCATGCAGTGGTTAGAGCACCCAGAAGGACAGTGCTCTGGGACTATAACAAGTTCATGGAAAATGTGTATAAATTGCTCTGTGCCTACTTGTTAATGACATTATGTCTGCAGATGTGGTAAAATCTGATCCAAGACTTGCTTTCATTATAACCTGGTAATGAGGTTACGGGGGCAGTAACTGATTCACCCACATCAACTTTTTCCATGGCTATAGTTTTCTACTGAAATGAACCTAACAGTTATGCGTTATCTAGCTGGCTTGTGTCTGTCAGATTTCAACACAGTTCAAGTGTAATGTGGCCGAAATGAAACTCTTTATTCATCCTGCTCCCCAATATGTCCTCTCCCAGGCTTCCCCTTCACAGTAAACAGCTCCATCATTTACCCAGTTGCTGAGGCCTAAACGTAGCATCTTGCCTAAATCTTGCCTCATACCCCCATCCTGTCCACCAATACAGATTCTCTTGGTCCTTTCTTCAAAGGATATTCTCAATTTGTGCACTTTTTTCCATGTCCATGGTTTGTCTCACCTCAATTACGACAATAGCCTTCTAACTGGTCTTCTAATTTCTATTGTGGCATCTAGTCAATTCTCCACAGAGCTGCCAGATTGAATCTTTCTCTAAATATATAGTCGTTGTTTATGTTGTTGAAAAAAGGTATTTCTAATGAATAAGTCATTGGTCTTGCAGAATTCTGTCATTCAATCTCCAGTGTCATTTCTTTCACCAAGGCCATATTTTCCAACAGTAGATCCTTCTTCGTTTCCAACTTTTGCATTCCAATCACCAGTATTTATCAATGCATCCTGATTGCATGTTTGATCAATTTCAGAATGCAGAAGTTGATAAAAATCCTCAATTTCCTCATCTTTGGCATTAGTGGTTGGTGTGTAAATTTGAATAATAGTCATATTAACTGGTCTTTCTTGTAGATGTATGGATATTATCCTATCACTGACAGCATTGTACTTCAGGATAAATCTTGAAATGTTCTTTTTGATTATGCATGTGATGCCATTCCTGTTCAGTTTGTCCATCCAGCATAGTAGACCATATGCTTGTCCAATTCCAAATGGCCAATACCAGTCCACTTTAGCTCACTTATGCCTAGGATATCAATCTTCTAGCGTTTCATTTCATGACACAGCCTTGCTTGTTGAAAGTGAAAAGGACTGGAAGTACTTACTAAGGAAGATCAAAGACTACAGCCTTCAGTGTGGATTACACCTCAAAATAAAGAAAACAAAAATCCTCACAACCGAACCAATAAGCAACATTATGATAAACGAAGAAAATATTGAAATTGTCAAGAATTTCATTTTTCTTGGATCCACAATCAACACCTATTGAAGGAGCAGACAAGAAATTAGATGACGTTATTTCATTGAGCAAAAGACCTCTTTCAAGTATTAAAAAGCAAAGATGTCACTTTGAGGACTAAGGTGTGTCTCACCCAAACCATGGTATTTTCAGTTGCCTCATATGCATGCAAAAGCTGGACAATAAAAAAAGGCAGACCGAAGAAGAATTGATGCATTTGAAATATGACGTTGGTGAAGAATATTGAATATACCGTGGACTGCCAGAAGAATGAACAAATGTGTCTGGGAAGATGTACAGCCAGAATGCTCCTTAGAAGTGAGGATGGCAAAACTTCATCTCGCTTGCTTTGGACATGTTATCAGCAGTGACTAATTGCTGGAGAAGGACATCATGTTTGGTAAAGTAGAGGGTCAGGGAAAAAGAGGAAGACCCTCAATGAGATGGATTGACACAGTGGCTGCAACAATGAGCTCAAGCATAGCAGTGATTGTGAGGATGACGCTAGACCAGGCAGCGTTTCATTCTGTTATACATTGGGTTGCTGAGTCAGAACTGATTTGACTGGCACATAACAACAACAACAAAATGTAAATTAGATCATGTTCCTCTTCTGCTCTAACCCCTAGAAAGTTTCGATTATACTGAGAATAAATTCCAACATCTTACCGTGTCCTCCAAGACCCTGTGATCAGGTCCCTGACCACCTCTCCAACCTTATCTTCTCCTCCTGTCATCTCACTCCACTGTTTCAATATTTAGTTTTCTCTATTCCCTCAACTTCCCAAACCGTTTCCTATTTCAGGGCCCTTACACTTGCTGCTGCTCATTAGAAATACCTTTTTTCTGCATCTCTGCTCACATGTCACCTCTTCAGAAAGGCCTTCCATTACCAACCACCCTGTATAAAGTGGCCCCTCCCTGTCATTCTGTATCCTATTGTTTGCCTCATTTGTCTTCTTGTCATACATTTTGTGGAATGACATCATATTAAATCTTTATTTGTTAACTATTTTGTGGTCTGTTTCCCCATGAGAACAAAAGCTCTGTGAGGTCAGAAACTATGGCTTCTTAGTTACTGCATCTCCAGTGAGTAGAACAGGGCTTGGCACATAGTGAAAAAAATTCCTTAAATATTTGTAGAATTAGTAAATGATTCTAATATTTTAACACTGTTTCTCTGTTTCCTCCATATTATAATATGTAAACGCATCATGGGCAGAGGGACAATTGGAGAGTGAGCTGTCTCTCTGTGAGATGTGCTCATATTCACCTATTCATTCATGTAACCAATCCTGTTGCATGCCTTGTCCCAATCAGACACTGTAGGAGGTGCTGAAAATGCAACTGTGAGCAAGTCAGACAAGTTTTCTGCCCTCATGGAACTTCCAGTCAATTTGGAAGTCACAAACATTAAACAGCAAACAGATAATTACAAAGTGCAATGAGTTATAAAGGAAAACAATAGGGCACACATATAAAGAATGACAGGGGACACAGATTTATAGAAGGTGGTTAGAGACAGCAATCTGAGGAGATGATCTTTTGCTGAGGCCTGAAGGATGAGAATGAATAGGACATGTGGCAGAGAGGATGGCAAGTGTAAAGGTCCTGAGGCAGGAGAAAGGTCTGCTAATTCACAGGACTGAAAGACCTATATGGCTGTAGAATTGTGAGTTAGGGTGGGATACATGTTCATTATTGTAAAGAGGCAGGGGCTGGGCATCTAAGGCTTACCAGGGTGGATATTGTATTTTATTTCCATTGGAAATCAATTGAAGTTTTTAGGCTGCAGTTAAACTATGATAATTTGAAAATCACTCTGGAATCTGGGAGGCAAATTTTTGAGTGTGATCAAGTGACAGAGGAAATTGAAAGATATATCCAGATTAGAGATGCATATTAAAGATAGACTCAGTAGGAATTGAGGAAGGACAGAATGTGAGTACCCAGTGCTAGATAAATTAAAGGCCCTTCGTAAATATGTGATTATATTGTATGATTGGGGAAAGAGGAGAAATAGGACTATATCTCAGATTTCTGGCTTTTACAACAGAAAGAAAAGGGCATGTTACCTGAGATGGGGAAGACTGAAAGAGAAACAGCTTTGAGAGGAAAACTTACTTCTGATTTGAACATATTATGTGAGAGATGGCTACAGGACAATGGGCCAAGTAGGCAGTTGAATATGCAGGTTCAGAGCAGAGGAGAAGTCTTGGCTAGAGATCCCAATCTGGGATTTATTAGAATATAATGGAATTTAGAGCCATGGGAAAGGGGAAAATTACCCAGGAAAGACTAGAGAAGAAAAGGCATTCCAGAACCAGGTTTTGGGGAAGTCTAACAATTTTGGTCTGTTAGAAGGTGAGAGACATAGGAGGAAACTTAAGAAGGGTGAGATAAGAGGAAATCCAGAATAATGTGGCATCCTAGGGGCACAACAGGAAAGTGTTTGTAGTAGGAAGTGTGCCAGTTAAAATAAGGAGCAAACAGTGTCGATTCAATTTGGCAACATAGAGGCTGTTAACTTTGACGAGTGGTTTCTGTTGAGTAATGGAGACGGAAGTCAGGCATTGTTGATGAAGAGTAACTAGGAGATGCAGAAAGTGGAGACAGCTTGTGTAGAAACACCTTTTAGGAAGTCTGACTGTGAAGGGGAGCAAGTACGTGGGGTCAAGGGAGAACTTGCCAATTTTTTCTTTTTTTTTTTTTCAAGATGAGCATTTATAGAACTTGTTTGATACTAATGGAACTGTTTTAGTAGAGAGTGAGAGATTGTGCAGAAAAGAAGGGAGAAGTTGCCTTTTAAAGGCAACAAGGAATGGGATCCAAAGTAGAAGCAAAGAGATGGACTGACCTTTGGTAGGAGGAGAGTTTTTATTTTATGGAACTCAGAATGTAAACAGTACTTACTTTTCCTGTCTCCATACTGAGGCCCCAAACCTGAGAATAATGGATGGTGAGTATCCCCACATTCTGAAGTGAAGGCCTCCATCATTTATGCAAGACTTGGAAAGAAGTGGACCAAAACCAGTTCTGCCCCATTAGCCCATCAGCCAACACCGAGTAATATAAGAAATGGCCAAGAGTTCATGAGAGAGGCTAGTAGTGAGTGAAGAGTCTTGGGAGAGAGTGGTCAGTTTGTTCTTCCTGCCAACAGGAGAGAGAAGAGGGGTGTTTTCCCTCTCACTTCAAGCCAATGAGGGAGGAGGTTCAGATAACCACTTGGGAAACTTGATCCCCGGGAAATTGGGGAACTCAGGAATGTTACCTACCTCACTATACCTGAAAATGTCTACAGAGGAAAGGCTGAGTGGAGTGGTCTCTGGCTGCAGAACAAAGAGAACTTCACTGGGAATGGCCTGCACTCGCAAAAGTTAACAGAATAGAATTTTTTTTTTTTTCTTGTGGCCTACAAAAAGCAACTAGTCTTGGGACTTTTTTTTTTTTTTTTTTAAGGTTTACTTCTATGTCTTTTTCTCTTTTTTTTAAATAATTTATTTTACTTTTTCTTGTTGAGAATATATACAGTTAGTCTTGGGACTTCTTGAAAGGAACTTTCCCAATAGAACAGTGCGGCAACCCCAAGAGAGAAAGTCTCTGTTGAAGGGCTAGAATCCAGGGATGACAGGGGGATCATAGAAGTTCCACTGGAGAGGGTATTTCCCACCTCAGGGAAGTGTATATTGGAAGCTTCAGTGGGGAGATGTGTGAAGGACCCACAAAAGTGACCCACAAAAAATAAGAGCCACATCTGGGCATCTGACACACAGAGGCCCCCAATGCCATACTATAAACATACCAACAAAGTAAGATGGTGGCCTTATCTCTAATCTCTGTTCTATTGAGCCCAACCCTAGAGGGACTAGAAACAAGATTGAGGGAGTGTAAACGGTAGAAGTGGACAAATAGTAAAGAAACTGATCACACATTCTGTTATGGATTGAATCCTGTTCCCTCAAAGTAAGTGTTGGAGTCCTGATCCTTATATCTGTGGATATAATCCCATTTGGAAATAGGGTTTTCTTTGCTATGTTTCTGTATCGTATCAGTGTAGGATGTGTTCCAAACCTAATCACTTCTGAGTGATGTAAAGAGCAGCCTAGACACAGAGGCAAGTGGGCACATGTGGGTGAAGACAGACTCTATCTGATAATGATGGAGGCAGATGAATCTACAAGCCCAGAAATCCCAAGGACTGCCGGCTACTCGAAGCTGAAATAGACATAAAAGGAGCTCCTCCTAGAGCCACACATTTAAATTTGGACTTCTAGCCTCATAACTGTGAGAAAATAAATTTCTATTCATTAAAGCCACCTATTTGTGGTATTTCTGTTACAGCAGCACTAAGAAACTAAGACAGCCTTCTTCATTGCAAGCTCCTGCATCTGAATCAGTCTCCAACTGATGTGGGAGGCGTGGAATGGAAATTGGGTGAGAGACTGAAGCTTTGATATCGTGCTAAATTGGACTTCTAATACTTTAAAAGTGAGATTTTTCATTAATACTTGAGAGTGATAGGAAAAGTAAAAAGATGTCCAAGAGCCATCCAGTGGTAGGGAGAACAGTTCCATAGAGGGAGTTTAAAGAGGCAGTAGTAAGAAAGAATACAGTTGCTTTCTGCTTGCACTTATCTGATTCCAGCTTGTTTAGTAAACTGGCTAGAGTTTACATTTGTTTCTATCTTAAAGGGTTGTGAGATTTCTATTGTTGCAGTCCAAATAAAACTTATGTATGACAATGTATAAGCATTACCATACTTCCCATTCCATTATCCTCTTTTAGACTAGAATTGCATATTTGAAAGCATCCAGAAGCCTAGCAGCTAGCAACCATGGGTGAAGCAATTCACGGGCCATAATGGAAGGAAGAGTGGGGACTGGAGAATACTTGGCCCCCCTAAAGGCATTCAAGATGCCAAATATTTTAGAAACTCTCTACAGGTCAAACAAGACAAGTGTGCAGACTACTGGGTTATATCTTCTGTTTTCATCAGGTACAATTCTTCTTTTGCCTCTGACTTTGGAAGTCTACATTGTGATGAGTATGGGCATGGAACAAGAGAATGTGACATGCCCCCACCTCACATTCATACATACCAAGCTAATGCTCTTTCCTATGTAAGTATAGCCATACTTTGAGATTTCCTCAATCTAAAATTTATAATTTCTTGTCAACACTCTTGGTACAAATAGGAAAACATCAGTCTGTCATTTTAACATTAATAGGTGGATCAATGAGGGGAGAAACAAAGTGTGCTTCACAAAACTCCTTTCCCCATCCAATGCCAGATCCAGGTAATGAACACCAACACAAGCCTTTTGCATTAGCAAGGAAACCACTTTTAAAAAGGCTTTAGTTCGATTCACTAAATATTTACTGAGTACCTACTATGTACAAGAAAATATTAGGAGGTCAGCTTTGACCAGAAGGCACTGAACGCTCTGGTGTATAATCTTGTCATTTGGAATTATTGCTGAGTAGCAGTATGCTACCTCAAGCAAAATGTCCTGTTACTAAGAGCTCCCTCAACCCAAAACCAAACATGTTAGAGAAGTATCAAAACAGAATTTCAGAATGAGAATAGTCATATGCTAGAGGAAGAGACGTTTAATTGTATTGCATTAAATGTTTGCTTTCCAAATGACTCCCTAAAAAGGAATCCAGGATTCATTTCTTTAGACTGTATTTGAAAATGCCTTAAAATCTTGACATGTTGGAAGGATCCTTAAAGGCTATTCATACCACACTCCCACATGGGGCAGTGTCCTCCCTATACTTGGCCCTTTCCAGATGGTTCATCCCATGTAAGCTTGGACACTCATGATTGTCATAACCAGGCTCTAGGGCTGTGAGTCTGGCCCAGACCAGATGCAACTGGGTGCTGGAATCTAGAAAGATCTGTAGTACTGGAAAAGGTCAGGGTTCTGGTTATATAAGGCACATGGATGTGCATCTGGGAGTTGGGCCATAATCAGGAGGAAACCACAGTTTTAACCATGGGTGAAAGGACAGAGAAGGAAATGGTAGGACTGGACAAAGGCTTAATCAAACTTTGGGAAGAGGCAGTCTTCCTGGACAGGGGTTAGGCCATCATAGAGGGCCAGGGTGGTGCTGGTTGTGAGGTCTGACAGCAAGAACCAGCCTAACCTTAGGAGAGAGTCCTGCATCAAGCAAGAGAAACATCACTAAAGATCTGAGAGCAAAGCAGGTTGAAGCACTAGGGAAAGGAGGATCAAAGAGCACAATAATAGTGCCCAGGGCCAACCCTTGAGCCACTGACAAAAGGTCTCTTGTTCCTTCTTCAGAGTCAGGCCTGAGTGATCTTAGTCCATTGATGGGGTTAAGTTTTTTTTTTTAATTGCCAGCGGAGGAGAGGCGTGAAACAGTAAAGTCTTAACAGGGAACTATGGGATTCCATCCACTGTGGGACAAATCTAATTTGCTTAGAATTTTTTCCTTCAACAGAATGACTTCCTCTTCTTTAAATATTTCTTTTGATTTTCATTATGCCACACTCACCTGGTTTTTAATCCCATCTCATTAACCATCCCTTTTACTGTCTCTGCCTCCTCTCTAATGGATCTCTAAATATTGAAAGCTTTCAAGGTTCAGTTTTGAGGTCTTTATTCTATTTCCTTCTATTCCTGGTCCCTTGGCTCATGCCCCATCTATATGTTGATGACTCTTAATCTTTTGTTTCTTCAGCCATGACCTCTTCTCTGAGCTGCAAATACATTTACCTAACGTTCTACATGGTATTTCTACTAGGGAGTCAATTGAGATTTCAACGTAATATGTCCAAAACATAACTTAATCACATCCACAATCTACACCTTCTAGTCTTTGTCCATCTTACTAAATGGCTGCACCATCCGATTGGACATTTAAGCCAAAAACCTAGGAGCCATCCTTAATTCCTTTTCTTCACTGCCCAACCCCTACCACCACCACCCAACATCCAGTTCATCAGCAAGTCCTACCATTTTTCTTACAAAATATTTCTGGTATCCATCCATTTCTCTATATCTATAGCATTACCTTCCTGCTCCAAGCTGCTCTCCGTTCTACCCTAGAATTCTGCTATAGTGCTAACTCCCCCATACCCCATTCTATACCTAAAGGCCAGAGAGAGCTTTTAAAAGTATAATTCAGATAATTCATTTCCAAGACAGTTCTGTCTATTCAAAAATTACTCAGTAGTCTCCCATCATGCTTTGAATAAAATCCAAAGTTACAGGCTACCTAAACCCTGGTGGCATAGTGGTTAAGAGCTCTAACTGCTAACCAAAAGGTCGGCAGTTCAAATCTACCAGGCGCTCCTTGGAAACCCTATGGGGCAGTTCTACTCTGTCCTACAGGGTCGCTAGGAGTCAGAATTGACTCAATGGCAGTGGATTTTTTTTTTTTTATCCGACTTTGTCTGATGCTACTTTCCCCACTCAACCTTTCTTCAGCCACACTGACCTACTTTCTTGTCCTCAATAGCCCAAACTCAATCCTGATTTACAGCCTTTTCATTTGATTTTAACTGTTCCCAGAAAGCTCTTCCTAAGGTTGACTTCTTGTCATTCAGGCCTCAAAATGTCACTTTCTTAGAAGGTCTTCTCTAACACCCAGTCTAAACAGCTCTTCCCCCAACACGTGCTCTTCCCTTTGGTCATAGTCATTCTCTTTATACTGCACTCTTTTCCTCACATCACTTTTCAGTATCTAACGCCATTGAACTTGTTGATTATCTGTCTCCCCATCACTGGAATATGAACTCCAGGAGAACAAGGACCTTGTCTAGGTACATTAGATCCCTGTACCTAGAACAGAGCCTACTACAAGCAGGCACTTAATAATTATGTATTGAGTAAACGTGAACTCTACCTCATGTAACTTCCACTCGTTGATCTGTTGGAGGTATGTTCAATAAGTCTATTGTTTTTTCTATGTAATAGCCTTTTAAATACTTGGAGGATGCCTTTACTATATATCCAAATGTGTATGTGTGTGTATGTATTTCTCCTGTCTAAGTGTCTGCAAGTATTTAAATTATTTCTCATATGAAAGCATTTCCGGATACTTCACTATCCAGGTCACCCTCCTCTGGATAAACCCCAAGAGAAGATTTTCCAAAGTTAATTCCTGTGGTCTCTAAAAATAAATTGAATCACACCAAAAATAGGTAGTGAAAAAGAATGCTTTGAGGCTGGCATTAACAGCCAACTCCTGTCTTGGTCTGAAGTGTGTTTCTCTAATGCAGAATTTAAGGCATAGAAATCTCTTAAAAAGATTTTCTTTACTCTTTGGTCCTATAGCAAATAGTTCTCACCATGGCTCCTAAGCAATCAGACTTAAACAAGTATTATTTGCTTTCTTGCTTACTACTTCCCAGGCTCTGATCTAAGAGAGGTGAACTAGAATATAGAGCTTCTGTTTATATTTCCAGCCCCGGCCTGTCCTCTGAACTTCAGACTTAGACATCCAGTTTCCTACTTGACATCTCTCCCAGCTGTCTCATAAAAAACCCGTTGCTGTTGAGTGAATTCCGACGCATAGTGACCCTATAAGACAGAGTAGAACTGCCGCATAGAGTTTCCAGGGAGTACCTGGTGGATTCGAACTGCCAACCTTTTGGTTAGCAGCCGTAGCCGTTAACCACTATGCAACTAGGGTCAAATTCAACATATATCCCATGTCAGACTTTCCACCCCTTGCCCCTAACCTTTTATTCTCTTTTGTTTCCAGTACCTGTAAATGATACCACCATCCATCTAGTTATCCAAGGCCCAAACCTCAGAGTCAGTTTAGACTCTTTCTTCTCCCTCAGTGTTCACATTCAATCAATTTCCAACTCTTCCCTTCACCCCTATTATCACAGCACTAACTCAAGCGTTTTTAACATCTTCGTTGAAGCCTCCTAAACTGGATGCCCCACCCACCCCCCTTACTCCATTTTAATCCGTTTTCTGCATTGCAATCTTGGTGACTTTTAGTACAGCTCCATCATGATGGAGCCCAAGCCACCTAGCATTGTACCCGAAGCCCATCAGTATTTACCACTTCCTGCCTTGCACTTAATTCTAGAGAAACTAAACTCTAGAAAGAAATAATTTCCTGAAACACCATCATTTTTTATCCTACATGCTTTTTCTTTTTTCTTTTCCTCTACCTAGACTTCCCTTGACACTTTTCTTCCCCTAGCTAACTCTCAATCACCTTCAAGGCCCAAAGGAGAAGCTGCTCCTCCAGGCAGCCTTTCTGGAACCCTCTATCTGAGCTACATCCTCCTCCTTTCTACTAGGATAGTACCCTGTGTGTTCCTGTGTCTTAGTCCCCAGCATTATCTCTTGAAATTATCTATTTGTGTGCCCTTCAGCAGGCTGCAAGCTACTTAAATTCAGGAAATATCTCATATTCAACTTTGTGGCTACCCGCTAGGACCTCACTGAGCGTGTAGAACATAGTAACTGTTCTATGAATGTTCCCTGATTTGAAAGACCATTCAAGGATGAAAATTAAACCTAGATGTAGAAGTTTCAGGCCTAAAATAGCACCAGAATACCCCTACATGACAAAATGACCATGTTTGTAGTTTTTCATCATTCTTAGCTATCTGCTATAGAATCGACTCCAACTCACGGCGACACCATGTGTGTCAGAATAGAACTGTGCTCCATAGAGTTTTCAATGACCGACTTTTTGGAAGTAGATTGCCAGACCTTTCTTCTGAGATGTCTCTGGGTGGACTTGAACCTCCAACCTTTCAGTTAGCAGCCGAGCATGTTAATTGTTTGTATTACCAGGGGACTCCTCATCATTCATAGTTCCTGATACTTCAAACCTTGTCTAATACGATTTCTCATGCCACAGCAGCAGGATTCAAGGGACTTAGGGTGGTTGGTACTGCAACTATATGCTCTTTCACCATTCTATCTGTGGCTAAACCTATATCAAACAAGATAGATGGTAAGATGTATGTCCAAGGCCATGAAGTGAAAATTCCTGTGTTTTTATGGCAGTAGATAGTTATTAAACAGTAGAGACTCTATTCTGTTATTGTTGTTTATGTACATGTCTTAGTCCCTACTACAGTGTTTTCACCTTGAAGGCAAAGCCTAGGTCTTATTTATCCTTGAAACTCTTAGAGTCTCTATCACAGTGTCCAATATAGAGTATGACCTCTATAAATGTGTATTGAATTGAATTGTTTGTGATTGTCATGGAAAAATATGTAGTGACTATTTCTTTCTCTTTACAGAGAATTTCCTTGTCAAAGGCTTCTTTAAAAGGCAGGCAAAGATAATTGCAAGTCAGCTGGAAGTGCTGCCAAGATATGACCTCCAGGAAGGCCCAGAAGACAAGTGGTATTGTGTGGCTCTGCTAACATGCAATATCTAACCAATCCAAAATAAAGAATCAATTTGAAATTAAGATGAGGAAAGGCATCAAGCACTTAGTCATAGCAAAGCCTTTGTCACCATGCCCCGGGAGAAATGAGGACACCTCTCTTCCCTTCTCAGCCTTCTCTTGGCCTGTCAGACTCCAGCTGTTTGGACCCTCCAGACGCTTAACTCCTAAAGGCTGTCATCTTCCAAGGGTATTCCCTAGGTAAAGTACAGCATATCTGTTACCTTTTTGAATTCAACAATATCGATCCTCCCCAGTAGTCATTCATTCATTTGGTCAAAAATCATCCATCGAATGTGAGACAGAAAGTGCAAATTTGAGGAATTTATGGCCAGTATTCTTCACAGTGGTTTCCATGGATTGTCTACAGGCATATAAAATGCACAATGAGGGTACTAATCTAGGAGACCCAGCATGGAATTAAATCGGGTGAAAAAAATGACTCTGAATTCTAAAAGCTCTTATTTCCCCACATTCTGCAGTGTCTCCTAAAGACTCCTTAGTAGGAATTTCTCTTGTAACTTCCCTGGCTGACAAATACATTTACAGAGAGTGTGAGTGTTAATTTACTCTCACTTTCAAGTACAGATTTTTTCTATATTTATAGAAGAGAAACAGTGACTGTTCTGGATAATAGCATAGCAAAAGTTCTCTAACTAGAAAAACCCTATCTCCATATACCGCAAAGGCAACTTATATGTGTGTGCCTCTGGGGGCTTGAGAATCATATCTTTCTCTTTTTTTTAATCTCTGAAGGCAAAAGGTACTTTTATCTTGCCATAGTATAATTTAAAAAGAGGTGGGTATAAATCCAGAAGCCCCCAGTTTTCATCTTTCTGTTGCTACTTAAAAATTGACATTAGGAAAATTATTTAACTTCTCCTAACCTCAGTTGCTGCACCTGTAAAATGGGATTATAACATGCACCTCACAGGGTAGCTATAAGGATTAAATGAAATGACAGGTGCTCATTTGATACTGAAACCTGGTTTTGTCTAGTTATCAAGAAAACTCATTAAGATATATTGTTCAGGTATCACTAGCATTCATTTTTTTGGCCAATTTTTTTGAAGATTGAACCAAAAAATGAATTAAAACATCTGTGAAATTTATGCAAAACTGCTAGTCCATGATGAGCCATTTAAATCTCCATGAATCAGAACTCAAGCAAACAAGCCAAGGAAAGATCTGTGCTGCTAAAGTTTCTGTAGCTTCTCAAGGCAAACAGCAACAGTGGCACCTGATGTCTCTTAAGCACATTCACTGTGTGTGGGACATAAAACTTGGTTTGGTCTTTGTCTCTGGCTTCTGAAAATGTTGTGTTAGATACCACTGAGTCGGGTTCAAGTCATAGAGACCTCATGTGTAACAGAACAGACCGTCGCCCTTGTCCTGCACCGTCCTCACAATGTTTGAGCTCATTGTTGCAGCCACTGTGTCAATCCATCTTGTTGAGGTTCTTCTTCTTTTTTGCTGACCCTCTACTTTACTAAGCATGATGTCCTTCTTCAGGGTGATAACATGTCCAAAATTGAGTGAGACAAAGTCTCACCATCCTTGCTTCTAAGGAACATTCTGTCTGTACTTCTGCCAAGACTTGTTTGTTCTTCTGGTAGTCCATAGTATGTTCAGTATTCTTCTCCTGAGCAATTAAAGTGCTCTTTGTTTGCCAAAATAGCCAGGCAATACTTAAACATGTGTAAATAAGTAGGGGCAACAGACTCCCACCTTGGCAACAGGCCTCAGAAAGTAAAGGGGCATGCTGCATGCAGTCATGCATGTTCATTGATTGGATCGATCAGAACTATGCATTAAGGCCCTAGTCATGCATATTCATTGAGGTGCCCATGTCTGAGGGACCCAAGGCCGTGGAGCTCTTTCTTTGGAGCCTCCTGAATTGGTGAGAACATCCATAAACAGGAGAGGGTGTCACATCCCAGGGGACAATGAAGGCTGTGTACTGTGAACTCTCCCAGACCTTGCCTGATGCATCTCTTCACTTAATATCCTTTCTTTTTATAATAAATGGGTGACTAAGTATAAGGAGCCCTGGTGACACATTGGTTAAGTGCTAGGCTGATAACTGAAAGGTCGGCAGTTTGAACTTACCAGCTGTTCTACGGGAGAAAGATGTGGCATTCTGCTTATGTAAAGATTACAGCCTAGAAAACCCTATAAGGCAGTTCTCCTCTGTCCTGTAGGGTTGCTATGAGTTGGAATCAACTTGATGGCAATGGAGAGGAGGGGGAGAGCAATGTAAGTATAGGTAATAGTCTCCATGAATTTTGTGACCCATTATAGAGAATTAATGAACCTGCAAGGGGCCATGGGATTTTGACTTACCTCAAGGTGGCTGATTTAGGGAAGAGCTACACAGGCAGTTGTAAGGATAGAGTCCTAACTCATGAGGAGTTAGCTTTGGGTGGCTAGGTGACAGAGAAAGGTTGCATGGGCAGTCGATAAAGAAGAACAGAGTCCTTCTAGCTGTGACGTAGTCCCAGGGGATGAGAGAGAGACAGAGACTGGCTGGTCTGAAGTGCAGGGAATTGTGCAGACTCCTGAGCCTATGACTGGTACCTGATGACCTGGCCACAGGTGGCCAGGGTTGTTTTGACTTTGCTCAGGGTGGCTAGGCATGAGGTCTGGCCTAACTGGGTGGTTAGGGTCAGAGAGAGGAAGTGCCATGAAAGTGACTGGTGATGAGGACCTTGGAGATGTGGGAAGGTGAAGCCTGGATTCATTTCCAGGTGGGAATTGGACTCATGCTGATCCTTTCCTTGCAGTTAGTGATAAAGGTGGGATTTGCCCACCTCGCCCCTTTAATGGTGAAATTAGTACAGTGTTGCACTAGACTGTGCACTTTACATACACCCTTTTCTCCAGTCCTCAGCAAGGCCCCAAGTTGCTGTGCACAGCACCACAGCCCCAAGTAGATGCAGCACAGAAGGCCAGGGCAGACGGCTTTCAAGAAGCAAAGCTGGTTATCCCAAGTCAGAACCCTGAAGGATGCTAATTAGTGAGCAATTTGTGTCCCTGGTTGGCTCTCCTCCTTTATACTTTCTTCTCTCTCTTGATGTACTCTGACCTCGTACAGGGCCTCTCAGGCACCTGTCTCTTTCCATTGCTTCTTCCATAGCTGCTGGGTTGACCTTCTAAACTCAGACCACCCATGGTCCTGGGAAGGCTCCGGGACTCCTGGGCCATTGGTCCTCAACCCTCCAGGGCACTCAGTTCCCATGGCACTCAGCTTGCAGCACTGGTTGCTTTCAGGCTTTCTCTCCTGGGAGAACGAGAGATCCTTAAAGGTAGGCAGTGTCCCTCATCGGTCATTGTATCTGCTGGTTGTGGGTGGGGGGAAGTAGGAGGGACTCCTTCCCCCTCACTTTCTATTGTGACAATGATTCTCAACCCTGGCCATACATTTAGAATTACTTTAGGAGTTTTAAAGAAGATCCATGCCTGTGCCCAATCCCAGTCCAGTGAAATCAGAATCTCTGGGTGTGAGACCTGAGTCTAGGTGTTGCTAAAGCTCCCAGGTGACCCTAATGTGCAGGTAAGACTGAGATCCACAGTATTCAGGTATGTGTCCAGGCCTCTCTGTGCCCCCTCACTCATAACTGAGATTAAGAGAATGAATTGGGCATATAGCCAGACCCTTCCTCTCCTTCGGAGTCCCTGGGTGGTACAAATGGTTAATGTGCTGGGCTGTTAACCAAAAGGTTACAAGTCCACCCAGCTATGCCTCATAAGAAAGGCCTGGCAATATATTTCTAAAAAATTAGCCATTGAAAACCCTATGGAGCAGTTCTGCTCTGACACACATGGGGTCATCATGAGTCAGAGTCAACTTACGGCAACAGGTTTGGTTCCCCTCCTTTTCCTGTCTGGGCCCTGCCAGTCTGCAGAGAGACCTCATGCTCTGCTCCTGGCCAGGCCTGAGACAAGCAGCCAGTGGACAAAGCCTGAAATCTTCTAGTGCTGTCTGTGTCTGGGAAGGAGAGCCTGCTTAATTCTGGGGTTCACTGTTAGGAAACCCATCATTACCCCAACCTGAGTCTCATTACCCAGTATTTGTTTTTCAGTAATAAATTTGACATTTAAATCATCCCTTGCCTTACTTTTCACCCAACCAGTTGATTTAGAATTCAGGAAGACAGGAGATTTCTTATCTCTCTCAAATTCAACAATGTTCTCTTTTTCTTGCCTGAACCCAAACAATATTAGGTGCTCAATAAATATTTGTTGAATGAGTCAATTCCCTCTGCACTTATAGTAATATCCATTCTCTAAATTTTAGACTCCCTTTCTCTCTGTCTCTTTCTTCCTGCACAGGCTACAGATGGTATAAATGCTGCAGTCCTTGTGACGACTGCAAAAGCACTCAGACAGATGTGTTATTCATAGCTCCCTAGTCAGGCATAACTAAACATTTACATTTATTACCAATTAGTGGGGAAACAGACTGTAGTTTTATGCACTGTATGTGGCTGGATATATTTCTTTTTGGGATCTCACTAAAAACTTCAAAATGTGTCATTGGATCTCATTCTCTTACCAGCTCGAGCCTTGTTGAGAATGCAGTTTAAATTAAGGTCTACCAATGACAACACAAATCTAGATGTCATTTTCCTATGCACCTCCAAGACTCCATGGAAGTGGAAAAGCCATGAAGAGCACCTGGCCCATTGTGCTTGAGCTGAACCTGCTCCACTAGGGCTTTGTAGCACATGCAGAATTGATGGGGGTACTGTAGACTTTGTAGAAGGTGGTGGGTGTGGAGCTGGTGATGTCACATGTTGTAAGACAATGTGTGTGAGCACATAGGGCTCTGCTGTGTTTACAGCCCTCTTTCCATTTAGAGTGAAATTGAAGGAATGACAATAGTACTATAAGTGACTCTGGAGACATTTGCTCCACAGAGCATGAGACCCAAAGCTTGAGGTGAGGAATGCACTGTTATTAGCTGAGTTCCGCCTAATCTGCTAAACATCGGCATGTAACACAATGACCCAGCCTCATCGAAAAATCAAAGGCAACACTGGCCAAAGTTTAAGGACCCTAAATTCTGGTTTTGGTTCCTTTTAACTGAGCTTCTTCACCTGCAAAATCAGCTACTGCTTCCAGGAACTTTTGCTAAGGAAATAATGAGATTTAATTAAATATTTATGTATTATGTAAGAATTTCATCACATGGCTATTTACAATAGGGACAATTGTAAAATGGTTGAAATGCCAAACAACAGGGTAGGGTTGGGCTTTGTTATGAAATAGCCATATGATGGAATCACACAGTGACTTAAAAATTGTGAATTTGGCGGGGGGGAGGATATTTAATGACATGGGAAAATTCACACCATGTACATATTATTAAAAGCTGTATTTACAATATAATCTCAATTTTGTAAGCTTAAAACGTATGTGTGAGTATGTGCATATGTATATATGTAAACACATGTACACACATGCACACAGATACATACATATGTGCACACATATAGACGTATTTATATACGTTTAAACTACCCACACCCAAAAAACTAAAAAGAAAGTCTGAACTCTGATGATTAAATTAGGTTATTTACTTTTGATGCTGTTTTCCTTACTCCTTAGAATGAGCACACGTTTTATAATTTGAGGGGAAAAATAATGTTGTTGAATAAGAATTGAGTGCACGAGGGCATCACTAAAGTTTCCTTTAGTGCTACAATTCAGGAGTCTAAATGTATTTCATTTTATTGAATGTACATTGGAAGTTGGACAAGAGCAGATAAACCTCAGGGGCAGGGATCTCAAAAGTGATGATTTAAGGCAAGCAGGCAATATTGGAACCCAGAGACATGTAATATACAAACAGTTGCACAGGCAATCTGTACCCAAAACTTTGGCCCTCAATTGTTCATTGTAGTGCTGTTAGGAGAACATATATATCCTTTATCCAGCTCCATGGCCCATTCTCTCTTAAGATTCTTTTTAGAATTACACTTTCAAGGTACTATTCATGGCTCTCCTGTGGACTCTTTCCAAAATAAGTAACGCCCCCAGTCCTGCACAGCTACCCTAGCTGTTTTCCTACCAGCTAAAATATAATTGTTTGACTTTTTCCTTTTCCTTTTTCCTTTTCTTTTTCCCTTTCCCTTTCTCTCTCTCTTCCAAAAAATTTACTCCAGTTGATGTATTCCAAGGGTGGCTCCCTAAATGATCATCTCGTGGTCGGCTGGTTACTTTCTGTGAGAACCTGAACTTTTTGCTATACTTAATTAGGCCTGTCTCTTCTCCATGAGGAGAAGACTTACCAAGAACACTGGAAGTTTTAGTCCACATTCTCAGCTTTCTTTGTCTGTTTATTTTTTTATTCTCTCCAAGCCCTAATTACTTTGTGGATCAAGAAGGTAGTGGATTATTAAAGTATTTGTGCTGAAATGAAACCAGGAGATTTTTGTTGGTGGAAGTAGGATGAGCTTCGATGTATGAGGAGAAGTGTAAAGCTTCCGTTAGTGTTTCCAACAGGGAGAAGATTAATAAAAAGAATTTAGGTGCTGTTCCAGAAACACTGTGAGTCAAAATGCATGAAGTAATTCATACCAGAAGAAAATGCAAGAGGTTGAGAGTATGGTCACAAAACCCTGAAAACATGGATGCAGAAGAGTCACTGATTGTTATCATACCCAGAAAAGAGGAGGTTCAAAGAAATTCTGTGGACAGAATTCAGGGATGTGTCCAAGATGAGGTATGAGAGAATTTTATTGTTGTTGTCAGTTGCCAGTAAATTGGCTCTAACACATGGTGTCCTTCTTAATAGAACTAAATGTTTCCTCATCCTGTGCTGCAGGCAGTGAATTACTTAATATGGCCCTTCTAGCCATAGTCTTTGTGACTCCCACCTAATGATTGGGTGGTACCATCCATGAAAATAAGGAGTATGCGGTGTGGTGGTTGGTGTTGTTGTCGGCCTGGCTAGGTCATGATTCCCAGTATTGTGTGGCTGTCCTCCATTTTGTGATCTAATGCAATTATCCTAATTAGCCTCCATTTTATGTGTTGTAAATCCTAGCCTCTATATGTTAATGAGGCAGGATTAGTGTGGGGTATATCTTGAGTCACTGCCTTGCAGAGGATGTGACTCAAGTCTCACACTTACTCAAGTCACACCCATCCCTGGGATGTGGCCTGTATCCAATGTATATATGTGGATGCTCTGGCAGGCTCTCTCTTTCTGTATCTGGATCCTGCGTCTGGCTTGTCATTGTCTGACCTCTGGTTCTTGGGACTTGAGCCAGCAGCCTGCCATCTGACCTGCTGATTCTAGGATTTGCCAGCTTCTGCAGCCTCATGGGCCAGCAGCTTGTCATCTTACCTGATTCACCAGCTTCCGCGGCCCTGTGTGCCTGTCATCTGGCCTGCCGATTTGGGTTTGTTGGCCCCTGTAGCCACGTGAGTCAGGAGAAGTCTACACCTGACCCACAGATTTGGGACTTGCCAGCCTCACTACCCTCATGAGCTATTTCCTTGTTATAGTTCATGAGTTCTGTGAGATATTGCAGCAAATTACAGAACCCAAAGACAGGAAGGAAAGTACTGAGGGGAGGAGGAGGAATTGAGATTAGAGATGATGGAGTGCTGATCCTTATAAAAGAAAGTATTCATTTATGTGCCATCTTCATGATCTTTAGTATGTTTGAGTCCATTGTTGTGGCTATTGTGTCAATCCATCTTATTGAGAGTTTCCCTCGTTTTCGTTGACCCTCTACTTTAACAAATATGATGTCCCTCTCTACCAACTGGTCTTTCCTGATGACATGTCCAAAGTAAGCTAGATGAAGTCTCACCATCCTTGCTTCTAAGGAGCATTCTGGTTGTATTTGCTCTAAGACTGATTTGTTTGTTTTTCTGGTAGTCCATGGTATATTCAGTATTCTTCACCAACATCATAATTCAAATGCATCAGTTATTCTTCTGTCTCCCTTTTTTCACAGTCCAGTTTTTGCATGCATATGAGGCGATTGAAAAGACCATGGGTAATTTTGATCTCTACTAAGCACTGGTTCTATGAAACTGAGACAGGAAAGAGCTAGCTTCCTCAAGTCACTAGGAAGGCTGAGAGACATAGCTCTAGCTTATACCTAGAGAAAAACCTGGAAGGAGAAATGGAGATATTGTCAGAAATCTGACTTATGTGCCAACCTCATGTGTGCCAAATTCAATGAATAATAAGACGCTTCTTACACTGTATTTTTATGCAAATAACGCACACCTTCTACATTTATTTGCCAACTGCACCCTCCCCGTGTGGTATTTTTGTGAGCGTGTTATGCTAATTTTTTACAACAACATGTAAAAAAAATTGGCGTAGCAGCACTTATGAAAATACCTTGTGGGGAGAGGGCACAGTTGGCAAACAAATGTAGAAGGCTCTCGTTATTTGTGTAAAGATATGGTGATTACATACTTGGATATAGTTGTACCCTAAATAGGCTTCACTCGGGCCTGTAGTGTGCACACTCTCAGTGTCTGCGTGTGTGTGTTGTCCTGAAAGCGACGCCAGGAGAAAGAGGAAAGCTGCTGGGCAGGAGGAAAGCCTGGTGATTTTAGAAGAGATTGCATCCCTATCTAACTCCTCTCTCGGGTGACTACTTTTTTTGTTAACTTGTAAAGCTGTGAGCCCTCATTTGATACCTGAAACACTGACTACTCTTTTTCTCACTCTTTCTTTGAAAGGACATTTATCCACCCTCAGGGGAAATAAACAGCATTGGGATTAAAGAAAAAAGTTATCCGTCTCCCACCTCGACCTGGATCTCCTAGGAGGTCAGCATTTATTGAGAGGTCACTGTGGTGTCCTAGCTAGCCATGCAGAATATTCGCTGTTATTGAGCATGGGGCCACAGAGACTGCTATGCAGGCACGCTCTGCCTGGCCCACTCCAGGGAGCTGCTGCTTCTCCCACTTAACACGCATGCACTGAACTCATTCCATGGGTCCTTTACCCTGAGACGACACTTCACACTTGTCTGCATTAAATTGCGCTTTCCTTGTTCCAGCCTCAGGTCACCTAGAAAAAGATTTCAAAAGTCCCTCTGGATGCAGCACATGGGACCTAATTAGTTGCTGTATCTGCAAGTTGAGTTTTTCAAGAGGAGGACTTGATAGTTTGCTGACATTCTCCTGTAGCATCATTTCCATGTACAGGTTTGTGAGCGGCTGTGCTACCAGAACGGCATATCGCATCCTTTAAGTTACATGAAAATCGGCCGGTGTTGTCACTTGCAGCATGACAGAAGGACTACTTCTCCCATTGCATTACTCAGGGAGCTTTCATCTGATATCTGGAAACTCATTATTAAGGTGAAGAGACAGGAAGCGGTGTCAGGTACAACAGCCCTGAATGGACATCACCTCATGCTAACAAAAACCTCCCTGTTTTCCAGATTTCTCTGTGTTAATAATACCAGGATATATTCCTCCCATTGTACTGTCTTTACATTTCAAAGAATTAGCTGAGGGTGAAAAACAAGAGAAATATGCAGGATTTTGAGCCAGGCTGCCACTCACATAGGAACATGAT
>NW_004443957.1:14012119-14013537 GCF_000243295.1 Trichechus manatus latirostris | reverse complement strand
CCCCCAAAAACACCCTTGTTCTTTCTTTCTGTTGATTCTTAGCCCCATTTCCCCAAAGCTCTGAATTTATCTTTGAGTTTTAGATTTATCATAATCTTACATCTCTTAACTTGCATGTTTTAATCTCTTACCTTGATAGTTCTGAGCTTCTCTTTGTTTTCTCATCAGTTATTTTGTTCTGCCTTATTTTTAAACTCTTAATGTAGTACTAGAATCCTAGTGGCACAGTGGTTAAGAGCTACAGCTGCTAACCAAAAGGTTGGCAGTTCAGATCTACCAACCGCTCCTTGAAAACCCTTTGGGACAGCTCTGCTCTGTCCTATAGGTCTGTGAGCCGGAATTGACTTGACACCAACTGGAGTGTAGCATTAAGGAGCCCTAGTGGTGCAGTTATAAGCATTTGGCTCCTAACCGAAAGGTCAGCAGTTTGAACCACCAGCTGCTCTAGGGGAGAAAGATGTGGCAGTCTGCTTGCATAAAGATTTATGGCCTTAGAAACCCTATGGGGCAGTTTTAGTCTGTCCTGTAGGGTCGCTGTGAGTCAGAGGTGACTCAAAGGCCAATGGGTTTGGGTTTTTTTGTAATGTAGCACTTGACATGTTTAGGTCTTTCCTTTGTCTTGTTACTTTTAGTCACCTGTAAGTCATTTTAAAGCTTTTTGGGCTTTTTTTTTTATTTTCTAGTTTAATTTTGCTTAAAAATTATTAAAGATAATTTATCTGTTTTTTTATACTCCCTTTACTCTTTTTTCCTTTTTTAAAATTTTTATCTTACTGTTTGCCATGTTCTGTAACTGACATGTCTGTCAGTTTGTTGTACTGTGGGGCTTGCATGTTGCTGTGATGCTGGAAGCTGTACCACCGGTATTCAGATACCAGCAGTGTCACCCATGGCAGACGCATTTCAGCGAGTTTCTAGTCTAAGACAGACTAGGAAGAAAGACCCGGCAGTCTACTTCTGAAAAGAATTAGCCAGTGAAAACTTTATGAATAGCAGCAGAACATTGTTTGATATAGTGCCAGAAGATGAGCCCTCCAGGTTGGAAGGCACTCAAAAGACGACTGGGGAAGAGGTGCCTCCTAAAAGTAGAGTCAACCTTAATAATGTGGATGGAGTCAAGCTTTCAGGACCTTCATTTGCTGATGTGACTCAAAATGAGAAGAAACAGCTGCAAACAACCATTAATAATTGGAATATGGAATGTATGAAGTATGAATCTAGGAAAATTGGAAATCATCAAAAATGAAATGGAACACATAAACATAGATATCCTAGGCATTAGTGAGCTGAAATAGACTGGTATTGGCCATTTTGAATTGGACAGTCATATGGTCTACTATGCCAGGAATGACAACTTGAAGAGTAATGGCATTGCATTCATCATCAAAAAGAACATTTTGAGATCTATCCTGAAGTAC
>NW_004443957.1:13993134-14009988 GCF_000243295.1 Trichechus manatus latirostris | reverse complement strand
CAGGTAAACATCTTTCTGGTGTTCTCTGCTTTTAGCCAGGGGTCCATCTGACATCAGCAATAATATCCCTGGTTCCACGTCCTCTTCGGAATCTGGCCTGAATTTCTGGCAGTTCCCTGTCGATATAATGCCACAGCCGTTTTTGAATGATCTTCAGCAAAATTTTACTTGCGTGTGATATTAATGATATTGTTCGATAATCTCCTCATTTGGTTGGGAGTTTTAGTCCCTACCTTCAGAGACTTTACAATCTAGTTGGTGATACAAAAAATATGCATAAAATAGTAATATGACCTACAGGTCTTTACATCTCTGGATGTTTCCCTCCCTCCCTCCTCCTTTGTCTCACTAAAGGACTACTCGTGCTCAAGTCATATTTTTAGGTTACTTTCTCTAGGGAATCTGTCATGCCTAGGCTTTCAGTGAACCCTGTTCTGACCTTCGTCTTTGCACTTGCAATTTTCTGTTTAGCTTTGCAATTTCCTATTTACCTGCCTTTCCCTCATTAGACAGTAAGCTCTTTAAGAGTGGGGACTATGACTAGTTCACTGTTTTATTACCAGAACCCAGTACAGGTAGATGCTCAACAATTTTTTTAATGAATGAATCAATTAACTATAAGGTAGCATATGTTACATGTAAAAGAACAGAAGAGACAGCAGCTCCTGAAGAAATTTAGAAGCAAACAGGGCAAATGATTCATTAAGGCAGTATGGTAGAATTGTGGAGATGAAGCGTGAGTGGTCTGGCAATTTTTGTGACTCTAGGCACCTGGTTGTAGGCACAGTCACTTCTCACCTGGTGTTACATTTTGGATGGGAGTCCCTGGATCACAAGGAAGTCGATCCTGGTTGGTGAGCATTCCTCTAGCTGATGCAGTATCAGAATGCTGAGCTCCACACTTCTAGATCTGTGTGTGTGTGTGTGTGTGTGTGTGTGTGTGTTTGTGTGTGTGATGACAACTGGGCCTGATGATCTCTTTCAGCCAACCTCCATCACTAGCATTTCCTGAAAGCCACTGTATGTAGCAGTCTGTGGAATGATAGAAAGGACCTAATTACCACAACCCTCACACTTCTGTTCTGGTGGGGAGCCTGGGCATACATAAAGAAATACGTACAAAAATACCTGTAAGAGTGACACACTCAGAGAAACCTTTACAAACAAGCACAATGCAAAAGTGACAGAGACATGAAAATGACCAGTGGTCAACCTGCTAAAGTTGTATGAATAGACTGGATGGAAAAAGGATGAAAATGGTGAGGGTGTCTGGTGGGGCTCGTTTGCTAAAGAAGACTGCAGAGGATGTTTGGTCCGGGGCGGGGGAGGTTGTTGTCGTGTGCCATCGAGTTGATTCTGACTCACAAGGACCCTATAGGACAGAGCAGAGCTGCTTCATTGAGTTTCCTAGGCTGAAATCTTTACAGAAGCAGACCAACAGATCTTTTCTCTCGAGGAGCTGCTGGATGGGTTTGAACTGCCGACCTTTCTGTTAGCCACCAAGCTCTTAACCATTGTATCATCGGGGCTAATGGCGAGCATATTGTGCAAAATGTAAAGAATAGATGGTAGTGTGTGTGAGCATGGGGTCAGAAGGGTTGGCAGGTGTGAGGATTCTTGCTCCAGGCCAGAGAGGCTGGGTGGGAGTGATGAATGAGAGGGCAACTGCTAGTGGACAAGAAGGGAGAAGAATGATAAATGTCAGGAATGACCTCCCACTTTTGGAAGTGCTGCCTGTGTTGAGGCTCATCAATACCTTATATACCAGTACCTTCCATGGAGTCTGTGGATGTAAGGCTTGGCTGTAGATGTATGGGCTTGTGTCTTAACAACCCAGAGGGGAGGTTGGAAGGATGATTGTTTAGTAAGGTACAATGTGATTTCTTTAATAGGTTTGTATTGAGGCTCTATTGTGGGCTTGGTACTATACAAAGCGCTAGTAGATACAATGATAGCTCTGACATAGGCCTGCCCCTAACATGGGCACTCAGCAGCAATGGGAGCATGTAGTAAGAGGTTCAAACTCCATGAAGGTGGCTTTTAGGAAAGGAAGCAATCAGAAGCTTCTTGAGGTATTTGAGAAGGGCTGTCACCTGCTCAAAGAATGCTTGAGGGGGATGATTTAACTAGAGTCCATATTGGACTGGGAGGAGAAGGATTTGAGTTGGGAGACTGGCCAAGTGCTGTCACAGCCATCCAGGAACAAGGGGTAGCATCTGGCCTTGAATGAGGATAGAGACAAGAAATGATAAAGACATATTTCCAATTTTGGCTTGATGTGGTGACACTGAATGATAGAACAGAGTACAGAAAAGTAGGGAAAGGCAATGCCATAGCTTCAACCCTTGCAAGACTAACTTCCTACAGGGACCTTCCAGAAGATATTTATTAGAAGGAACACAGGCTGGAAAGTTAGAAACCGGAAACTTGGCTTTACACCTGGCAATTAGACCTTCAGGGAGATGATCCCTAGCTTATTTATCCCAAGATGAGGCCATCCTTCCCAACCTCAAATGGCCTATGATTTACAGTATTACTTTGATGGGAAGACTGTCACATCTTCCTTCTGCAGAGCAGCTGGTGGGTTTGAACCGCGACCTTTCAGTTAGCAGCCAAGTGCATTAACCACTGCGCCACCAGGGCTCCTGCAATACAGTGTGCTAAATGCTGTCTCTGAAGCACTCACAAGGGAATCCTGTGAAACTGTGTGTGCACAGGTCTGTTTTATCTGGGGCTGACACCATCTCACTCCGTTCACAGACCACATCTCTCACAAATGTTTTACGGCCCGCCTCCTTGGCCAAGGCCCCTCAGACTTGAAGCCACCATGCCCCTCTTTCCTCAGAAGCCCACCACATGCTCTGCTACCATATTTGGTATATGGTGCCCTAATTTTCATTTTATGTTCATTTATTTGCTGTTTACTCCATGTTTTCAGTACTTCTCTTGCGTTAGGTGTTGTGGTAGATATGTAGTAGTGTTTACAGGCAAGAACCATGGGTCACATTTGTTAGTCATTCATAGCGCTAGATCTGAACATGATAGGCAATCAATAGACATTTGTTTGATTGATTAAGATTCCCAGATTGAGAATCTGCACGGTTGGGAGGTGCCAAAACGAATCTCCAAGAAACCAAGAAAGTGAATTCAAGCGCAGCTGCAGTGCTGCCCGGGTTTCAATTTGATAAATGCAGTCCGCAAGCCCACTCTTGACCCTCTCAGTACATAGTGTCAGGGGCTGCAAAAAATACTTTCAGAGTGTGCAAGCTCACTGTTGTGGGGAGAAAGGAAGAGTTGGGCTCTTGAAGGTTGTTTTGTGAAATAGATCTCAGTCCAACAGGGAAGATGTTAAGAAGCAAAAAGAAAGAAAAAATGTATTGTTGTTATTTTTACCTGCATCCTGTTTCTGGCTGAGCCACTGTCTTGTGAAGGGGCCTTGGCACATATGCTGCTTCTGAGTACCAATTTTCCGATCTGTAAAATAACTCTTGTCCTTGATCTTCAGCTCACAGGGGTGTTTGGAAGCCTAGGGAGGTGATGTCTGTGCTGTGCACTCAGGTTCTTGGACAAAAGATGTATAAATAAAGGCACTCACTCCCATTTATAGAGTACACAGTGGTTCATAAGTGTATTTAATGCCCTCTCCCCTCTCCTCACGTCTCATCACCCAAACGTCTCCCCTCTGCCTGTACCCAGAAGCACAGCTGTTCTGATCTAGCTACAGTAGGATTAATTGAACAAAGACCGTTTGAAATCCCTCTTAGTTTACCCAGCCTGCCTGTTGTTCAGGGCTTTTGCAAGCTGGTCTCTTCATTAAGAAAGAGAAAAAAGACATCACTCGGAATAGCAACTCCTTGGTTCCTTTATCAAGTCAGCTTTATCCTGAAGGGTCTCCTTGCCCCTCAAGCCATCTCTTCATCTAAAACTCGTTTTACATTGTGATGGTGGGACTCGGGGACTCTCTTGCTCAGTTGCCTTGGCAACAGCTTCTGTTTGTTGAGGGTACTGTTTAGTGTTTGGCCGTTGTTGTTTTCCCCTCTGCCTCACAGTATAAGAGGGACAAGTAGACTATGGAGTAGGTGAACCAAGGAGACTCTCCAATGAGTGACAAAAGGAGGAGTGAAAGAGTGAGCACACCAAACCTCTAGAAGGGCCACTGTTGGACCTTTGGAGCCTACAGAGTAGTGATACATTTAACAAAAGCAATTAGAACCAGGGAACAATTTATCTAGAATGATGTAAAGCAGGCATTTAGAGACCTTGATATGATGAACCGATTGCTGAGAGATTCATGAGAATAGTGGACTTCACAGCTGAATATCTCTTCAGGGTAGACCATGGAAACACACTGGGTACGTTTTCCTCTTCTTCAGTGAACTTAGACGTTGTGGATCCACTGACATGTACCAAAAGTCTGCTCAGAGCAGGAGCCCTGGGGGCACAGTGGTTAAGAGCGCAGCTGTTAACCTAAAGGTCAGAAGTTCGAATCCACTAGCCACTCCTTGGAAACCCTATGGCGTAGTTCTACTCTGTCCTGTAGGGTCACTATGAGTCGAAATCGACTCAATAGTAATGTTTTGTTTTGGTTTTGGCTCAGAGCAAGGTCCTGTGGTTGACATGCAACTTGGCAAGAATTTTCCGTAGTGTTTGTATATCACATGTATCCTTAAAGCACAAACATCGTATTCAAGTCGTTTTACTTAACATCAGATTGACATTTATTCCTGCTTTTATTTAATTTTTCTTCATTTGGAAAACTTGGCATAGTTGTACAAGAACAGACAACTTTATGACTTGTGAGTTTGAAGGAAAGGGGTATTCTAACCCATTCAACTGCTAAGCTTCATCACCTGCCTACGTAAGTGACTGTTTATTCTTTGTGTCATCACCACGTGTGACTCTCACGTCACAACAAGAGCTAGGTGGATTTAGTTGGGATGGATTAGTTTGAATGTGAATCCCAGGTTCAAAACATGCATATTTATAACTTATTCATCTTTTTATTTGTTTATTCAACAAAATATATGTCTCTATATCGGGTTCTGATTATTTGCCAGGCACTGTACTGGGCACTAGGAGTATAGTAGTAAAGAAAGTGATAGAACATCAGTCAATGTTGGTGCTCATATAAGTGCTTCTAGCATTAACAAAAAGATTAGGTGGAGGATATAGAATTTCCACCCTCAAAATTTACCATAAAATGACAGAACTTTGGCTTTGAAAGGGCCTTCAGATACCATTATCTCCAACCACCTATTCAAAGCAGGAATTCCTGTTTCAGTGTCCCTTGGAGAAGGTCCATTCCTTCATCGCTCACTTCTTCTCTAACAGCAGCTCCACCTTCAGCACATTCCCCAAATCTGTGCACCCCCACCTCCTACCTGTCTTACTTCAGTAGTCTAGTTGTCTTCTTTACACTTCCATTCTTTCTCTTCAATAATCTACTCTTGTCACAGAAGACAGTATTCTTTTTAAAATGCAAGTCAGATCATACCATTTTTTTCTGCTTAAAACCCTCTGAAGGCTTTCTTTGCACATAGATTAAAACCTTGACAACCCACCCTGCCCCATAAATCCCTAATATGCTAAGGCCTCCACATATCTCTCCGACCCACTTCCCTGACATCCCAGTATAGCATTTATCACCACCTAAAGAGCATTTGTTTGGTTGCTTATTTCTTCTACTGCCTCCCAACCACCACCAAACACCCACACCAAGATACACGTTAAGAACTCAACTCCTTGGGAGCCAGTACCTTCTCTGATTTATACACTTCTTCATGTAAAATTGTCTGGCACGTAGGAGACACTCATAATTATTAGTTGAATTTAAAAAAATGCATATGACCTCTTTAAGACCTCTTTTAATAATACGGGTCTTTCTGTATTATAAGGGTCCCCAATGTATATATTATCCTAACAGTTTGTTTAGTGTTTTTTTTTTTTTTTAATGCTGTGCAAAATTTTGTTTCCCTTTAACATCTACTCATTGAACTTGGTTCTCTGTTATGTGAAATTTAACCCAGTTCTTCTCTATGTAAGCTCTTTAAATGTGGCACATAGCTTTTCTGTCTCACCACATGTGTTTTCAGGCTAAACACAGTTCCTTTAACCGTGTGACCTATGCTGATTTTCAGACCCTTCTCTGTCTTGCTTCTTCTTCCCTTGAAAACTACCAGTTTGCCTAGTTCCCTCTTAAAATGCAGCAATTGGTTTAGTTATGTCTTACAGCTACCTAAGGAAGACAGGATGAGTCAATTAACAGGAGACGTTTGGCTAGTGAAAAAGAAACGTGATCCAATGTTATAAAATGTTTATTGATCACTTACATGAAACTAGTTTAATGTCAGACCAATTAAACCTAATTGAAGGCTCTCCTCTGCCAACCCGAGTACACCTTCCCTTGTATTTGGAGCAACGAACCGATGCATATATTAGTGAAAGCGGTTGAAATTAGTTCTCTGTTCTTAACCACTCCTAATGCATGCTGGTGCTCAGTAAATATGATATCAAAATAATTATAATAAGATTATGCTAAATCCAAGACTCGGTAATTAATGAAGAAATATTTGAACTGTCGATGGTGTCTTGAGCCCTAAAGGGAAAAATAATAACCTGACAAAATAAGTGAAATATGAGATCAACCAATTAATTAGCAGAATAATTTAATCTGATGCTCTCAAAGTAGGCCAATTAAAATGCACTGTTACTATTTAACATTGATTAAGCAAGGCGCTAGATTCTGAACACAGTTTGAAAATAGACCTTATTCCTACCCTCAGGGAACTTAAAGCTAATTTAAGCAGTTGTATATAAAAGGACAGAGGAACAGGAGGTGTGATGTTGATTTGACTTACTTAATGGAGCTCTTCCTCTAGGGTTGGGAAAAGGGCAGGGAAAGGCTCTTACCACCACTACACTCTTCCAGCATTTTCCTCAGCTCCTTGACTGGCCTCATCCTTCTTTCAGTCTTGACTGGAGGGTGGAGAGACCAAATGACAGCAATTGGGGACAGAAGAAATTAGTGGGGGGAGAAAGAAAAGTTTTCTAGGAAATGTGAGGATTTCTACACTTGGCCTAGTTAGTGGAAAAGAGAAACCCAAATGTCATTAGTGCCTTTGATAATTCATTAGGAATAATTCATTGGCTACTAATGAAACAACAACAATAACTACGACAAATACAAAATAACTGAAACCATCTTGCCTTCCAGCATACTTAAGGGAGTGCAGATATCTACTCTTAAATTTAATGATAGTATAAGGGTAAACCACAAAATAGCCCATTAACTGCTCATTTAACTTTAACGTATTCTTATCTTGGAAATAATAATAATAATCTAAATGCTTTTATAATTTTCAAAAAGTTCTTTAACCTCTTCTAAGCCTTCTTCTTGTGAAACACTTAAGTTTGGTGGTCTCCAGCACTTGTGCTCACAATGTCCCCATTCCTTTCATCTCACTAGAAGGAAGTTCAGGAGCAGGACCATCTTCTCTCTCTTCTGCATTACATACTGTTGGGATGCCCCTTGAATTGCTTTTCCAGCAGTTTGAATGGATTATCTTGAGACACCTTCTTTTCTTACCTGTTGTCCTTGAGAACCATTGGTGCTCATATAGAAGATGTCAGGAGAACTGTTTCTGGCTGGACAAGGGCCATGGCTCTCTGTCTCAAATGAGACGTACCTCCAGGCCTAGGACTGATGAACATCATGCTTTTGTTGGCGCCTTCAGCAATGTAACAGGCCAAAATGGAAAAGGATTTGCCAAAATGGGTTTTAGGTGGTTTAAACACATTAAATTATCATTGTGCTAAGGCAAGAAAGAGCTCTGTACCCATCTACTAATACTGTTCTTGTTGTTTGTTATTAGTTGCTGTGAAATCAGCCCCCAACTCATGGTGGCCCCAGTGGAACACCAAGCCTCCACCAATAGATAGGTGGGATTTGCGCTTGAGGTACATTGGCCAGGAATTGAACCTGGATCTCCCACATGGAAGATGAGAATTCTAACATTGAACTACCAGTGCCCCCTACTAAAACTATTACCAACTCACAGAACCACATATCTGTCTATGCTCCACCTGTGTCCATGATTTCTAGGTGAAGAAGTACAAGTACTTGCCTAAAGCAGTAGCACTGCTTACAGCTTTACTTGATTTCTCGATACACGTGTACATGGTAACGCCATGGTAACACTTATACAAGCTATGGGTTATTGAGCTCTTGCTATAGTTTATTAAAGCTAAGTGCTTTCCAAGCATTATTTCATTAAATCCTCACAACCTATGAGGTAGACATTATTGTTAATTCCCATTTTATAGTAATAAAGATGTTGGAGCTTAAAAATTATCATGGTAATTGGCAGATGATAAAGCTCAAATCCATGTCTGTCTTGTATGAATTTTCCTTCTGTGAACCTGTGTTCTTTCTCGCTCCCCTGGGAATAACTTGCCAATGGACGGAGGCTGCATTCACCACTGGGACATGCACAGTTTTGAGACACAGTTGCTTTCCCTAATATGCACACCCACATAGGTATACCTGGCCCTTCTGTCCATTGACTTGATCTCACTCTCTGCATAATCTTTCTGTGCATTGTATGTATACTTGACTGTTACAACAAATTTACAATAAATTACTGAGGCTGAAGGGTGTTGAGCATCTTCATGGCAACCACTCTTTATCCACTGTGCTGTGGTCACACTTGCACTGTGTTACCAATCATCTCATTAATTGTGCTTATTTATTTAAAAGTTTACATTGTTTTCCTCATCAGCCTAGTCTGAAATTAGCAATTTGTACCTTCACCTCTGCTCAGGAATAAAGGAATACAGCAGAAAATGGAATAGGTTTTTTTTTTTTTTTTGGGTCGGTGGGAGACAGTTGTAATGTATCACTTTCGTTGTCCTGGCGGCTAAAAAAAAAAAAAAAAAGTTTGAAATTGCAGTAAATTGGGATCTCAGGGCCAAATCCATCTTCCTCTTAAGAATCTACTCTTCCTTGGAATTTCTTGGGGTTTTCCACATATTTAGTGTTCTGAATTTAAAATCTGGATCCCCCAAGTAAAGTGTACAAAGTCCCCCTCTACTTCAGCTCCTCAGCCTGGAAACCCCAGGCCAAACAGCCTTAAGGAAGCTTTTGTTTGTTTTTTACCAGACACACTTGGATTTCTTTAATATTTGTTATCACTCAAAGGGGAAGGACTAGGGCACAAATGATGTGGAACATCAAGGAAATTATGTGAGTGTTCTTTGGGCTAGTGAGGTAATATAGTATATTGAGGCAATAGTGGGCCAATTAGCCAGTTACTGCCTCCATTCTCTGACACCTTTGGTGGAAAAGAAATTATGAAGGAATAATTGAGAGGCCTTGATGACTGATGGAATGTGGAAGGCAATGGAGAAAGAGGAGTCCAAGGTGATAGAAACATATTGCGCTTGGGTTACTGGGAGAATAATGATGCTATTAACTGAAGGAAAAAAAGTCAGAAGGAGGAGCCACGAGGAATGAGGGGAGAAGGGAAAAGAAATGATGGATTCAGCTATAAAGTTGTTGAGTTTGAGGCGATGCTTGAAAATTAACTTCCAGGTGACCAGCCGGCAGTTTGAATGGTAGAAGTGGAGTTTAGGAACAAGATCTAGGTAGGATAAAAATGTGAAGGTCATGTGCATAAAAAGAGATGAGTCTCTGGGGTAGAGAAGAGGGATGAGGCTTGAACCTTGAGAAATGCTTGCCCTTGAGCAAGCAGCCAACACAGAAAAGCGAGTTGAAAAGTTAGAAACGAATGAGCTATGCAGGGGAGGATAAATAGGATAATGCCAAGTCTTGGACGCCGAGGAATGATAATGCATTATTTTCTGATACAACTGTAAGAATTCAATCAGATTATAAGTGTTGAAGCATTTCATAAGCTATGGAATGCTATACCAATCTTTACTCCTAAAGTCGTTATTTAAAACCAACATTTGCTGAGGAAATAGAATGTATTGAAAGGAATCAGTGTCAGAACCACTAAAACCTGACTAACCACCCACCTTGACTGGACCTTGTTACTGAAGAGAATGTCCAATTAGGACACTGCAGGAAAACACACACTTCATTACTAAGTTGAACCATATGAGATGACCTTTTTTTATGTCATACAAAAATGGCCATTTTATATGGTTCATCCTGATAACTTGTACATTGTTCTCCATACCTACTCAGGTCACCACCTTTGAGCCTTAGGAACTGGTTTCAGCTAACCTGCCCCAGTCACCTTTCCCTTGGTCCTCGCCTTTGTTTCCTTGGTCATTCTAAATGAGATTCTTGAGGGCTGGAGAGGCTGCATGATTGATTAGTATTACACAACTAGTTAGTCTGAAGGCTTACATCAAAAAACTGTTGTAAGTCCTACCTACTCTTTAGGCCTCCCCACAATTCTCTGAGTGAAATGAGCATCTTCAAGAAATCAAGACTGTGGAAAGACTCTGCCTCTATCTTTCCCCCAACTGGATGCACAAAAAAATTCTCAGTGATCTAATATAACAGTCACGGCATTCCTACAACAGAGCAGATAACTTAGTGCACCATGGCAAAGAAAGGGTCAAGGTGTGTCATCATTTTGATTGGCACAAGGATACTCATCCATGGTCTGGTGAGTTTTATAGCCAGAGTGAAGCAGAGCACTGAGGGAATTACTGTAATTATGCAAATCAATGACCCAATTAAGAACTTCCTTTTGTACATAGAGTCCCAGCATTTGAATGCCTGATCAGTTGTTCAAATGACCAGATTTTACCTGGTCTCATTAACATGCAATCTTTAAAATGCATATTCACCCAATTCATGTAATAGCTAGTCTCTGCAAATGGAATTCTTCCCAAATATGTAAGTGCTTCTAAGTAGTTTAAAAAGTTTTAAAAAGCACAGTAAGTAACTTGTACATACCCTGTTGATCATTAATAGAAGTTCTACAAAATGGAAGTCAGCAGAGAGAACCATTAAAGTGCAAATGGGGCAATTATGGACTGCCAGCCTTACTCTCCCTGTCATTCTGCATGATTGCTGCCCCTTTGCCACCTCCACAGCCGTTTGAGTAGGCTGACATAGATTCTTGATTCTTTGGTGCGGGTTCAGGGAAGGGAGATATTCCAAGCCA
Source organism: Trichechus manatus latirostris (assembly GCF_000243295.1). Taxonomy (NCBI): domain Eukaryota; kingdom Metazoa; phylum Chordata; class Mammalia; order Sirenia; family Trichechidae; genus Trichechus; species Trichechus manatus. The sequence goes on along the minus strand of NW_004443957.1, from coordinate 13,998,847 downwards.
CATCTTTATATCCAGAACAACATGCAAGAGGTTGCGATAATGCTTGATTGTTCAAAAAATTAAACCTGGCCTCATATTTCTCCCTCAAAATGCCAATTGTATTCTGACTTTATCTTTGCCTCTTCAGTATCTTGTAATATTCACCCCCAACGCCCCCCCACCCCGGCTTCTTCTTTTTGTAAATACAATTTCATGATGAAAATTTGAAAATAATGTGATAACAGTTGATTGCCAGGGAATGTAGTTGCTTCTGCCTTTCTCTTCTTAGAGACACCAGTGAGCTTTTTCATTTTAAATATGAGAAAGATGCATATGTAGAGAAGTTGATATAGTGTCAGATATGTCATATAAAATTATCATACCATAACTATATTACAAAATGTATACAATTTATATACATTTAATAGATGCGATGTATGTTTTTATTTAAATGTGTAGCATTAGGAAAACCCAGCAATATACTTTAGAAAATTGAGTGTTAACAGAAACTGTAATTTTTATACCTATGGCATGCTTCTGAAAGTTAATTTTCTTCACAGACTGTGGTAATTTTAACAAGAATATCCTAATATTGCTCAGATGCTCATGAACAACTTCCATGCATTGAAAATTGGGTCTGAAATAAGATTTGGGGCTGCCATTTTCATAAATGAGATTATATTTTGTGCATGTAGCCCCAATTCTAACATTTTCTAAAATCTGAAATTAATAAGATGTTCCACTGAATTTTTTTTTTAAGGGGAAAGGCACTGCATATCTTCATCTGATTGCTTCACTCCATAAAATCCCCTTAGGGCTTCATCTAGGCATTACACCTCTTCATCTGCTATACTGCTGTTCCTTTGTTAATGTATTTTATAAAGACAACAGAACTGAGTATACAGATTTGCTATAGGCGGAATTTGCCATCCAGGAACATTTAATGGTACGGCAAGTCATAACTTGTTTCTGAAAACATCGTAATTGTTTTTTGTGGGGTGTTGAGAGTTTGTTTTGGTTGTATCTGTTTATTTATTTTTTTATAAGAATTAAGTACTTAGTTGTGGTGCTTGGACTGAGATTATTAGGCTACGAGGAACCTAGATGACTGACTGTTCTCTGTTCCTCAAGGTCAAGGTCATGGTTGGTAGACCTGTCTCTGTGTGATTCATTGCTACATGTGAAACAGGGATGGATTGAAGGTAATAACAAGGCTCCTGGAAGAGAACACTTTTATGGGATTAGTTTCTCACTTTTTACCATAACCTCAAGCCTTTATTTCAGTGATGTATGGAACATAAAGTGACCAGCACAGAGGGCCTGTAAAGTATACATCTTTACTTCTCTATACCTCAAAATTTCTCAAGTAGTCTTCTCTCAAGATGGTTAAAAACCATCATGGGCCCTGGGCATGCAATTGTTGGCTGCATCACCCTAAATCATATCAAACATGTTTGTGTATTGTCTATGTATTTAATGTACCCATATCCCACATTAAATCAAATTTATACGTGATTATAAAAGACTGGACTTGAATTACAGTTACAGTTGACTGTTTGATATAATGTCTCTGGGTAGTATAAATGGTTAACACTCTAGGCTGCTAACCAAAAGGTTGGAGGTTTGAGTCCATTCAGACGCACCTCGGAAGAAAGATCTGCCCATCTGCTTTTAAAAAATCATCCATTGAAAGCCCCATGGAGCACAGTTCGTCTTTGACACGCATGGAGTCGCCATGAGTCAGAATTGACTCGACTACAACTGGATTGTTATGTTTTTTTATTTGATATAATAACTTTTCTAGATATTTAAACATTTATTATTTTGGCTTTTTCAATTTCCTTTTCAAATTTTGGAGACTTTTTTTTTTTTTAAGATTTCAAATGTTTCAAAGCCCTTCAAAAGCCCATAGATCCTGGAGGTCTGAGCCTAGATGTCTTTCTGTCTCTCCTCTCTTACAAGAAGAAGTATCCTTCCTGCTGACCAAGGCTAGCCCTTTTTCTTACGCCTTCAATATCAGCCCTGGTACCCATCAACAAGCATTTAAAAAATGTCTACCACGTGAGCACTTGACCAGGACCAATGATAAAGTGGAGTGAGAATTCCTGTAATAGAGAAAAGGGAATAATGTTTCTTAGGATATGGCTTAGGATGGCTTCACAGAGGAGATGACATTTAAACTGAGCATCACAGATGAATGAGAATTGTCTAGGTGGGGAGGGGAAGAGGAGGTAGGCACCCCAAACAGGGAAATTGTATTGGCAAAAGCATGGCTTTCTCTAAGATCTCGGTCTATGAAGTATCTCTACCTTCCTCATTTTCAAAGACTTCTGAGTCATCGGACCAATTGTATTTTCTTCCTACCTCTCAAATCTTCCTTTCTCTGGATGTTACTCCTATCCCATGAAATTAGGTGCCACCCTCATGGGTCTGTCCTCGTTTTCTTTCTCTTCATGTCTCCCTTAATAACCTTACCCATTCTCAAGGCTGTCCACTGTTACTTTATGTGGACACTTGTAAGTGGACTCCGATTCTTGATGACCCAGGTACAACAGAACAGAACATTGCCTGGTCCTGCATCATCTTCACGATCGTTGGTATGCTGTAGACCATTGTTGCAGCCACTGTGTATTTTGAGTGTCTTTTAACCTAGGGGGCTCATCTTCCAGGACTATATTCTGTTGTGATCCATAGTTTTTTTGTTTTTTGTTTTTGGCTAATTTTCAGAAGTCGATTGCCAGATGTTTCTTTGTAGTCTGCCTTTTTCTGTAAGCTCCACTGAAACCTGTCCACCATGGGTAACCCTGCTGGTATTTGAAATACCATTGGCATAGCTTCCAGCATCATAGCAATACAGAACCTACCACAGTGTGGCAGGTTGACAGATGGTTGGTGGATGTGGAACACTACCCTTCTAAATATCCAAAGTCAAACTTTTTTCTAAACTCAAAGCACTTTTTTCCATTTGCTTGAAGGGCATCACCATGCATCCCAAACTAAGCATATCATTTCCTCCAAAAAATCTACCCTTTTTTCTGCATTCCTCATTCAGGTTACTACCAGAAGATTCTCTTTGGCATTTAGATTTAAGCTTCAGAGTCATTCTTGATTTCTCCCCATTGACCCACCACATCCAATGACTTGATTGCCCCTCGGCTAACTCTCTTGTCTTTCACTCCTTCCCGTGTCACTTTCTGCCTGCTAGTTGGTCATTCATTCCCCTCTTGCCTAGATTATTGAAATGGCCTCTGTCTTGGGCTGGGTTCTCTAGAGAAGCAAAACCAGTAAAGTTTATATATATATATATAGAGAGAGAGAGACAGATTTATATCAGTGAACTGGCTCACGCGGTTTTTAGGGGCTATAATGTCCCAAGCCCATGGGGGCAGGACAGAAGATTCTCCTGATTCACGCAGCCACAGGGGCTGTCTAACCCAAGATCAGCAGGCCAGAAAGCAGGGCTGTTACAGACTTCTCCTGACACGTAGCCTCAGGGGCTGGTGAACCCAAGTTCGGCAGACCAGAGAGGAGGGCTGTAGCAGGCTGTGAAGATCGATGAATCTCAAGATCGGCAGGCAAGCTGCTAGCTCAAGTCCCAAGAACCAGAGGTCAGACAAACAGGAGCCAGCTGCAGGATCTAGAACAAGCGAAAACCCTGGCAAGGCAAGCAGAAAGAGCTAGGTGGCAGAGGGTGGAGAGATGAAGGCTCGGGTGGTGGGGCAGTGAGCCTCCACAGGCCCTGCCCCCATGGGTACTGTAGCAGATACCATCATGGGGGTCATCATGTATCAGATTTCAACAGGGAGGTGATCACAACATCATACTACTGTCAAAACACTGAGAATTATGGCCCAGCCAAGTTGACACACAATCTTAACCATCACAGCCTCCTAACTGCCTCGGTTCCCACTAGTGCAGGCTAAATGCTAAAATTACATAATGCCCATGTCTGATAATAGCTTTCCTCTTCTAAGGATATTAAGTACATCCATTATCTAACAAACAAAGTTCAAAATGCTCAGCTTATAATTGAAGCCTCTACTACATACCTTTCCGATATTACACCAAATGTTGCCTTTATATACCCTTTGCCCCATCAAAACAAACTCATTTGCTGCTTCCCATGGGCATCTTGGATTTTCCCATCTCCATATTTTTGTCTAGAAAGCCCTTGCTTCCCAAATCCAAATTTGACCTCCCCTTAAAGATCCAACTAGAAGGCTCCCTCCTTCACAGAGCGTCTCCTTAGTACTAGACTTCCCTCCCTAGCATTCACCTCCCACATCTTATTAAAAGAAAATTCTCCATCTTTTGAATTCACACTTAATTTTTTAATTAACTAACTTACTACGTTTTCTATCTGTTATCCCCAGGCATTTTACCCATAGCTCTTAGGGCAATTATTGCAGTTTGCATTGATTCTGGAGATGTTCCTCCATAAATATCTGGTAGATGAATGAGTCCAGCCTTTATAGATTTTTTTTTCCTTTCTCTCTCTCTGACAAGTCTACCTTCTTATCTCTTAGTCATTTGAAAGAATATCATACATGGAGTGAATTTATATATGATTGCAACAAGTTATTTTAAAGGGTAATTTGAAAGGGTAGGTATTTCTGGTGTGAAAGTATAATTCTTTATATAACTATAAAAAGAGAAATTAAGCTGGGGAAGAGATAATTTTTGTTATATCCTTTTACAGAATATTCATGCCAGAATTTTGTATAATGAAGCAGATGGTAAGCCCAAATCAGTTGGCAATAAAAATGATAATATCAATAATAATCACTGTTTATTGATACACAGTCCTTGTGTGGTGCAACCTAAAGGATAGTGGATCAGGTCCACCCAGAGGTACCTCAGAAGAAAGGCCTGGCAGTCTGCTTCTGAAAAATAAGCCACTGAACACCCTGTAGAGCACAGTTCTACTCTGACACACATGAGGTTGCCATGAGTCTGACTTGACTCAGTGGCAGTTGGTCTTGGTTTATTGATACCAGATATGTTCCAGACACTGTTGTATATAATATGTACATGTTATTTCTCATCCTTATATTTTACAGATTTATAAATTGATACTCAGAGATTAACTTCATTTATCTAAGTACTCAAGATTCACATTTAAAATTCACACTTGGGTCTTATTTTTCTGGATCAGAATCTACTCCCCAAAATGTTTCTGGTTATGTAAGCCTTATGTGTTCCTGGTACCTCCCTTTTCCCTAGTAAAGCTCGTTCCACTTTATGGATTGGCCTCTTTGCTCTATTAATGTAAAGTCATTTTTTCCTAACTTTACACATTCATGTGGTGGTTGTTCCCAGAGGTCTGAAAAGATGAAGTTACCAATGTATAAATAGTGAGGGATTTTCCTCATGGAGATTTGCCTAAGATTATAGCCCAGCAATGTCTGCATCGGAAAGTGGTGTGTGCATTTGCATACCTCTGCCTGAAGCATGTTCCCTGGCACACAGCTGTGCACTGAGTGCAACTCTTTCTGTTAATACTGGCATAGTTTAGTCTAAAAATTTAAATCTAAAAGACTTGTCAGTTGTTCCAAAAAAAAAAAAAATCTGTAGTCATCTGCAACAATGACAGCAGCTCTCACCACAGAACTATTCCTTGGAGCGATGGAGGTTCACTATTCTGTTATGTGGGCTGACTTGAGGGAGTTCCACAGAGGCAGTGTGGTGAGAGTGAGGTACATGGGATTCAATCTTGGCTCTACTGCTTAGGAGC
>NW_004443957.1:13990937-13992274 GCF_000243295.1 Trichechus manatus latirostris | reverse complement strand
AGAACACAAAAGATTAATATACAGGACTCTTCAGGTGATCATGCAAAACTCAGAACAAGCCAAGGAACACACAGACCAATCAACAGAGGAACTTCAGATTATAAAAGAGCACAATGAAAAATTTAACAGGCTGCAAGAATCCATAGAGAGCAATCAGAAATCCAGAAGATTAACAATAAAATTTCAGGATTAGACAACTCAATAGAAAGTCATAGGAGCAGAATTGAGGCAATGGAAGTCAGAATTCGTGAGACTGAAGATAAAGCACTTGACACCAACTTATTTGAGGAAGAATCAGATAAAAGAATTTTGAAAAAAATGTAGAAACCCTAAGAATTATGTGGGACTCTTATCAAGAGGAATAATATATGAGTGATTGGAATACCAGAACATGGAGGATAACAGAAAATACAGAGAGAATTGTTGAAGAATTTGTTGACAGAAAAGGTCCCTGATATCATGAAAGATGACAAGATTATCTATCCAAGATGCTCGTCGAACCCCACATAAGGTAGATCCCAAACGAAAGTTACCAAGACATGAGCAAACTTGCCAAAACCAAAGATAAAGAGAGAATTTTAAGAGTGGCTAGGGATAAATGAAAAGTCATCTACAAAGGAAAGTTAATAAGACTAAGCTCAGACTACTCAGCAGAAACCATGCGAGCAAGAAGGCAATGAGATGACATATATAAAGCCTTGAAGGAAAAAAATTGCCAGCCAAGAAATATATATTCAGCAAAACTGCCTCTCAAATATGATGGTGAAATTAGGGCATTTCCAGATAAACAGAAGTTTAGGGAATTTTCAAAAACCAAACCAAAATTACAAGAAATACTAAATGGAGTCCTCCAGTTAGAAAGTCAGTAATATCAGATAACAACCTGAGACTAGAACACAGGACAGAGGAACCAGATATCGACCCAGATAGGGAAGTAACAAAAATAAATGGAAGCTAAAACACTAAAAATAAGGAAACAGAGATGTCAGTATGTAAAAGATGACAACACTAAAACAAAAAAGAGGGACTAAAAAGGTATAATCATAGATTTTTCTTATGGAGAGGAAGTCAAGGTGATGTAAAGAAATAAAAGACTTTTAAACTTAGAAAAATAGGGGTAAATATTGAGGTAACCACAAAGGAAACTAGCAATCCTACACATCAAAATAAAAAACAAGAAAAATATAAAAACTTAGCAAAGACAAAATCAACAACAATGAAAAAGATGAAAAGAAAATGCAAAACAAAAATGACTCGGCACAGAAAGTTAAGTGGAACAAAGAAACTGTCAACAACACAAAAAAAGACATCAAAATGACAGCACTAAACTCATACCT
>NW_004443957.1:13951171-13985121 GCF_000243295.1 Trichechus manatus latirostris | reverse complement strand
GGGTAAGACACTTCTCTCTGTGCCTCAGTGTCCTCATCTATCAAGTGAGAATATTGGACCAGATCGGAGGTTTTAAATTGGCTGCCTGCAGGCTGAATCTAACCTGCCCAGGTGTTTTATTTTTTTTTTAAATATGAATATTTAAAAATTGAAAGATATCATATAAAAATTAGTATAGAGTATCTTGAAAATTTGATATGGCAACCACTGAGCACCCAGTCTCCTGTATTAACCATTGGTTGTTGGGGAGTGTGACCCTACCATTACCTGGGGCACTCACTCTCCAGTTTTCCACATATCTCCTGACACCTTACTGTCTTCAGACACTAAGGTCAAGTGTCAGGGGCCCATTATCGTCCATTCACACAGAATATTTCTTAACAGTAGGAAAAAATTTGTCAGTATCCATGTTTCTATCCCTAATAGGATCCAGAGGAATGATTTTTCCTACACCCGGCTGGATTTGCTCACTTACATTACCTGCCTGGCCCCTCTTGAGTTTTACTTTTGTGACCCTGAGTCAGATGACTGAGACCACTGCTCATCTCTATGATGCTGATGATCTGGAAGGGAAGGTGAGGGGTGCTGGAGACTGCCTTGTCTGCATGCTCTCTATGTGCCTACCCAGGCACGTGCATCTTCACCATGTTTCAGAACCCGTTATAGGGATGCCTCACAATTCACAGAATGAGGTTCTAGCTCCTCCTATTGCTCTTGTAGCCAGATCCTTCCCTTTAAATTTTCTCAACTCCTCATTCCTCAGCTTTCCATCATCTTTCTGTACACTCCCATGACTCCTGCTGCAGGACCTTTTGCCCTTCAGCTTCTGCCAGTGAGTATCCTTCCTGTGGTTTCTTGGTAGCATCCTCTCGTAAGCTGATTGACAACACCCTCTCCTTCATCCTGGACTTCGCTTCTGTCTCCTGTATGATTCATGACTTAGTTCTGCAAAGCATTTTTAGAGCATTGTTTGCAATGGAAGAGACCTAGGACAACAAAGCAGCATATTGTCTTCAATCTGGTACCTCTCATAAGGAGTCTAGTTAATTTTCAAAATTGTCTTCTTTCAGTAATGGACCCGCTGAGAAGGCAGTCTCTCTCCCAGTTGGAGCCTCCTGTGACTTAGGAAAGACTCATCTTTTGCCGTGTTGCTGCCAGGGCTAAGCCTGCCTGCCTGGCCACCCATCAGGGAATCTGCCCTCACCGTTCCCTTGGTCTCAAGGTCTCAGTGTTATCTGCACTTTCCAGGAATTTCTGACTAAAGCTGAAGTGATGCCATCTCATCTCCCCTCTACCCCCAACATTTTTTTTAAAACCACCAGCAGGTACTAGCTCACCTGAAAGGCAGGGTTCTATTGACGGTGGCTGAAAAACCAAAGTACGGGGAGGGACAAGGTCTCACACAAGCAGAAGAGCTGGTTTTTATTTCATTTCGATTTTTATTTATTTTTGGTGTCCCTGAACTTTCTTTACTAGTATCAAGCTAAGAAAGTTTTTTTTTTTAATCTTATTGTACTTTAGGTGAAAGTTTACAGCACAAATTAGTTTCTCACTCAAAAATTTATACACAAATTGTTTTGTGACATTGGTTGCAATCCCTGCAATGTGACAGCACTCTCCTCCTTTCCCTTTATACCCCAGGTTCCCCATGTCCATTCGTCTAGTTTTCTTGTCCCTTCCTGCCTTTTTGTCTTTGCTTTTGGGCAGGTGTTGCCCATTTCATCTCATATACTTGATTGATCTAAGGAGCACGTTTCTAATGTGTGTTATTGTTTGTTTTAGAGGCCTGTCTAATATTTGGCTGAAAGGTGGACTTCAGGAGTGGCTTCAGTCCTGAGTTAGCAGGGTGTCCAGGGGCCATAGTCTCAGGGGTTCCTCCAGTCTCTGTCAGACCAGTAAGTCTGGTCTTTTTTTTTTTTTAACTGAACATTAGATGAAGGTTTACAGAACAAACTAGCTTCTCATTAAACAGTTAGTACATATATTGTTTTATGGCATTGGTTCACAACCCTATGATGTGTCAGTACTCTCCCTTCTTGACCTTGGATTCCCTATTACCAGCTTTCCTGTTGCCTCCTGCTTTCTAGTCCTTGCCCCTGGGCTGGTGTGGCCATTTATTCTTGTTTTGTCCTATGGGTCTGTCTAATCTTTGTTAAAAGGTGATCCTCCAGAGTAACTTCATTACTAAGGTAAAAGGATGTCTGGGGGCCATACTCTTGGGGTTTGTTCAGCCTCTGTCAGGCCAGTAAGTCTGGTCCTTTTTTGTGAGTTAGAATTTTGTTCTACATTTTTCTCCAGCTCTGTCCAGGACTCTCTATTGTGATCCCTGTCAGAGCAGTCAGTGGTGGTAGCTGGGCACCATCTAGTTGTACTGGACCCAGTCTGGTGGAGGCTATAGTAGTTGTGGTCTGTTAGTCCTTTGGACTAATCTTTCCCTTCTGTCTTTAGTTTTCTTAATTTTCCCTTGCTCCTGAAGGGACGAGACCAGTGGCATATCTTAGATGGCCACTCACAGGAAGCTAAGAAAGGTTTAAAATACAAAAACTACAGAAAGGTTTTCTCTCTTTTGATTCTTTACTTTTGTGCAGTTCAAGTCAATGAACAGCTGGGGGTGTCTCTTTGGTGCCTTGGCTGTGCTTATGTTCAGTTTTGAGGCAAAAAAAAAAAAAATGTGGAGATAATGCTAGGTTGGAGCCCTGGTGGCGCAGTGGTTAAGAGCTCGACTGCTAACCAAAAGGTAGGCATTTCAAATCCACCAGCTGCTCCTTGGAAACCCTATAGGGCAGTTCTACTTTGTCCCATAGGGTCGCTATGAGTCAAAATCGACTCGATGGCAACGGGTTTTTAATGCTAGCTTTAAGAAAGTGTACACAAGATCAGCAGGACAAAAAGCAAAGCTTGAAAAGCAGGATAGAAAGAAAGGTTCCCTACACATCGAGGAAGGGGGATTGAGAAGCAGGAAAAGATGACTGAGGCATGAAATAATATTCTTGCTAGTTCGGTGGGATGATTGTATACCTACAGCTATTGCGGATTTTGAGGGCAGAGACTATTACATACTTGAAGACCCATGTGGTTCCCTCTCTAGTCTGTACTCATTTCAAACTATGTCCTATAAACCCCACCTCCCATCTGCCTCTATTCCCTGTCGATTTTAATGGTGCCAATATTCGCCCCGTTGCTTGAGCCAGGAGCTCAGGTTCCTCCTGACTCCCACTCTCTTCTTCACTCCTTGCCTTGCCTGGGCACCCAATTCAGTTGCTTCTGTTTTCTAAGTGTATGTTGAATTTATTCCCATCTCTCCCCCTCTACTACCACTGCTGGGTCCGTCACAGTACCTTCCAAACTCAGCTCTGCCTGTAGTCTTTTCCCTTCTTATCTCCCCTTTATTCTTTCACAGTTGCCAATTTGATCACATTACTAATCTGACTGAAATCGTAACAAACTCCCAGACTGCCACAGAATGAAATCCCCAAGCCTTAGCTGGCACACAGCTCTAATATTTGGCCTTAGCTCTTGTACCCTTTGATCTGTACTTAAAATTTCAGGCATACTAGATTTTGCAGCTTCTTGAGTGGGCCATGCTGTTCCCCATCAATGCCTTTACACCCGCCCATGCCCTTTCCTGGCATGCCCCTTGCTGTATTACCTCATCCAGGGAGTCCTGTTTGTACCTGGCAAACTCGATTTGTTCTTAAAGATTCTGCTCAAATGTCCCCTTTCCTATGAAACCAGTTACCATCAGGATGACTCTGACTCTTGATGACCCCATGTGTGTCAGAGTAGAACTCAATGGCTGATGTTTGAGAAGCAGATCATCAGGCCTTTCTTCTGAGGTGCGTCTGGGCAGACTCGAACCTCCAACCTGTTGTTTAGCAGGGAGCACATTAACTGTTTGCACCACCCAGGGACTCCCCTTTCCTATGAAATCTCTCCTAAATTGCTCTCCTAGGTTGAATGCAAGGCACACTCTCGCTCTCCTTCCACAAGGCTCCCCTATCACTCTGTGTAGACTTCTGGTGGCTCGCACTGCTGTGTACGCTAATCATTTGCACACAGGTTGAATCCTACCACCAACCTGGGACTTGAAGAAAGGGTCTAGATCTTATTTTTTTTCTCCCTCTAACCTTTAGCTGAGTGTCTGTTGCATATTAGGCTTTCAGTAAATTCATTCATTCACTGAACACGTATTTCCAAATCACCTTTTATGTGTCAGGCACTATTTAAGGCAGTGGAGATATAGCTGTGAAAAAATATGGACAAAAATCTCTGCCCTCATGGCACTTACATTGGAGCTGAGAAGCCAGACAGTAAATAAGATAAAAAGTAAATATGTATATTACATTACATAGTGATAAGTGCCAGGGAGAAACTGAAGCAGACACAAATGAAAGACAAGACCTGAAGAAAATGTTTGTTGAATGAATGATCCTTTCCCTCTCCATGGGGATTTTATTCTAGGACAAGGGAGGCAAGGGATACGGTTTGAGGCAAATAAATTTGAGAGAAAGCAAGAAAGCTACAAACTACAAATTAGCGTTCTAAAAACTGGACTTGGCCCTGCAGTGATGGGATTAAGAATAATCTATGGTCTGCTAACAGTAGAGTATGAGCAGATATTTATCTTTACAAAAGAAATGATTTTGCAAACTGGCTTCAGTGTGAAATTCTCAAACCTTCTACCTGAATACTAACATCTAGATCTGTGCATTTCTTTCCATTTCTGGGACTACAGCCTTTTCTTGACTCTGTTCTTCTCTCACCTGAATCCCAGGAACCTACTCATTATAGTGTACTTTGCCCCACTTCTTCTCTCTCCCAGCAATAATCTGTTTCAAGCGCGACTCAAGTAACTCTAGCTTATGTCATGATTACTCCCAGCCACACACACACACACACACACACACAAACACACTCCCTCTCTCTCTCTCTCTCTCTCTCTCTCTCTCTCTCTCTGAAATCCCTGCCATGGAGGGTTACTGATACTTTGCAAAGGGTTTCTGGAGCAGTCATATTACAGAACCAACCATTTATAACCTTTTTCTTCCCTGGTGCATTTTGGAATATAGTAACTTGACTGACTGATCTCAGGTCTCAGGGGCAGTTTTTCCATGAGGCTGTTTCTGGTTCTTCTGCTACATAACCATTCTAGCCTTTCATTCCAGTGTCTGGAATTACCCCCTTTCTCACCTATGGCTACCTTCCCTAATCCACTGACCCCTCTCACGATTTCCCTATTCGCAACCTCCTTCCAGAGAGAATAAACCTGGTATCTGTATAGAACTTCCACAGCCTGTGAGGTGTAAGGCAGCCCGCCCACCATGCCCCGCGTGGACTTTGCAACATGCCTCTGGTCTCTGACACAGGAGCAGCCCTCTTCTCCGTAAGTGGGACACCCGTTGCCAGGACCCCCCTTCATAACCCTTCCCTGCCTAGCAGGGAGTGAGCAACCTCCAAGAGGGAAGAACTTCTCTGGTCTGACCACGTGGCCCTGCCTGCTATTATCTAGTGAAGCTCAGCTTCGTTAGTGACATTATTGTCCATTCAAGGAAGAAATAAAATTACTTCAAAGTCAGAAATTGAATTAATTAAAACAATTATTCCTATCGGCTCCGGGACTGAAATGGGGTTGTTAGGTAAAATTGGTTTTTTCCCCTCTGGATAAAAGAAGAACCTTTTTTTTCTTTCTTTCTATTTTTGAGCTTCAATAAGGAGAAAAGTAGCAACACATTTCTGAAGAAGGCTGGAAAATGAAAAAAGAATGATAATTCATTATTCAGTAATCAACTCCTCTTGCAAAAGCAGCGGATTCTGCAGAGAACATAGGGCTCCTATAGGGATAGGCAAACCCAGACCCTGCCCAGCTTGCACCCTCTGGGGTGAATGCGCTCCACAGAGGCCTTATTAAGAGGAGAAAGACGGGACCCAGCATGGGGGCACCACTATTTGCAGCCTCTCTAAAGCGCATTAACATGCAGAGTCATTGTTTTCTGGGCCAGTACTCCCTCTCTACAAACCCCACTCTCAGATTAAGAAGCCACTATATAATCATCTGCCTTAAGGTTCCAGAATGGATCCCTCTCCACTGGAGCTTCTGAGTAGAGAGAAAAAGTTTTTGCAGGAGGACGAACCTGTAGAAGCAGCCTCTATTTGTTAGTCTGCTCCAGCTCCTGTGCTCTTGTAGTAAGCAGAATTCTAAACTGGTCACCCAGATTCCCACCCCCTGGTGTGCACATACCTTCTCCCAGCTATTCATTCAACCAGTAATCTAGGTGCAGCTGTGAAGGGATTTTACAGATGTAATTAAGATTCCAAATCAAATGAGTTTAAGAAAAGGAGAGTATCATGGCTGAGACTGACCTAACCAGGTAAGTCCTTAAAAGGAACTGGGCTCTTCCTGAAAAGTTTGAAGTGAGAGAGGGATCAGACACTAAAAAGCGTCTCCATAACTGACTTAGAAGAAGGAGGGGGCCAGGTGGCGAAACTGTAGGTCACCTATAGGAGCTGAGAGAGCCAGCAAGGAAACGGGGACCACATTGCTACAACCACAAGGAATTCAATTCTGCTGCAAACATAGGAGCTTGGAAGAGGACCCTGGGCTGCAGATGAGAACACAGCCCAGTCAACATCTTGATTTTAGCTTTGAGTGACCCTAATCAGACAACCCAGCTACACCACGCTCGGATGTCTGACTACAGAATGGTGAGCTAATAAATGTTTGTTTGTTTTTCTTTAAGCTACTAAATATGTGGTTGTTTGTTATATGCAGTGATAGAGAACTACAGCTGTCATGGATTTTTTTCAGCAGTCTGCTGACTAAGTGAGGCCATTTACACCATCTACTCTGCAAAATGTTTCCAGTTGCGCAATTATGCTCTGGCTCCCCCCCAGATTTTAAGCTCTTTGAAGGCCAGAACCATGAATGCCTCACCTGTAAGAGAGGAAGTATTGTGGAGTGATCAAGGGCATTGGAGTTAGATCTAATTTGAATCTCTGTTCTGCCAACTCCGTTAGGCAGATTCCTTCCCTGTACCTTAGTTTGGTTATTGTTAAGATAAGGCTAGTGAGATCTACCTCTTGGGATTGATGTGAGGATTAAATGAGACAATCCATATTAAATATTTAGTACCATGCCTGACTTGAAAGAAATGATCAATAAATTATGACAATTATTATGATCTGCTTTCAGTCCATAAACATATCAAGCAAATACTCTGTGCCTATCCCTATGCTAGGGACAATGATGAATATGGCTGAGCCCTTGTCTTCAAGTATGTTACAGTCAGTCCAGTCCCCACAGTGTCTTAGGTAGTGTTCTGTCCTGAGAAGGAGCTCAATATTTTGGGGGTGAACAGCATTAGGAGTGAGCTGTGTGCGATCCTGGTCTATTCCTAGAATCCCCTAGAAGGTACCACAGGAGAATCTGGGTGCTCTTCTCACAATCCCAAGCACATCCTGGAAAATCATGCTACATATCCAGGATGAAGATTCTTTACCAAACTTGTTTGATGATATGAATCACCTGAAGTCTTTATTAAAGTATAGGTCCAAGGCCCACCCAAGACCAGAAGGGGGAGCCTGGTGTATACTTTATAAGCACCCAACACTCCTGGCCTGTTCCAGTTATCTATTGCTGTATAACAAATGGCCCCAAAACTTAAAAGGTCAAACCACAACCATTTCATTCAATCTCAAGATTTGTGGGTCAGGAATTTGGGCAGGGCTTGACTGTACAATTCTTCTGTTCCATGTGATGTTAACTGAGGTCCCCTGGTGGTACTGGGCTAGCAGAAGAGCTGGAGGGCCCACAATAGCTCCACTCACATGTCTGCCACCTTTCTGGGGGTGCAGCTCAAGGCTCTAAGAGACAATGTTCTCAGAGACAGGAAGAAGAAAGTGCTAATTTCCGAAGGCCTGGGTCCCAAAATGGCACAGCACCCCTTCCATTGTATTCTACTGGACAAAGCAGTCACAGAGTCCACTCAGAGCCCTGCAGACCCCACCTCTCAATGGGAAGAATGCCACCATGTTTAATCTGCCACATAGTCTAAGCAGAATCTAGGAATCACTGTTTTAGTGCAGAGTATTAAATGACTAAGGCCTCCAATCTGAACAGTTTCTGGGTATTCTAGAACAGGAGTCAGCAAATATTTTCTGTAAAGGGCCAGATAGTAAATATATTAGGCTTTGTGGGCCACATACAGTGTCTTTCACATATTCTTCTTTGTTTTATTTCAGCCCCTTAAAAATATAAAAAACAATCTTAGCTTGTGGGCTATACAAAAACAGATTGCAGGCCAGTTTGGCCCATGGGCTGTAGTTTGGCAATCCCCGTTCTAGAATAATCTCCCATGACACAGAGCCTGGCTGAACTATGATTATGGTGACATCTTGTATCCATTGTGTCCCCTGAGTAGGGGTAACTCAGAATCCTAGAGTTGGGAAGGATCTTAGAAGTTGTCTATTCGAATTCATCTATTCGAAAGATGTGGAAACTGAGGTTCAGAGAGGTTAAGAGACTTGGCAGAAGTAGCACAGCTAAGTAGTGGTGGACCCACATAGAACCCTACCAGTTGCCATCAAGTCTACTCTGACTCATGGTGACCCCATGTGTGTCAGAGTAAAACTGCTCTATAGAGTTTTCAATAGATGATTTTTTGGTAGTAGATTGCCAGGCCTTTCTTCGGAGGCACCTCTGGGTAGACTAGAACCTCCAAACTTTCGTTTAGCAGCCAAGTGCTTTAACCATTTGCACCACCCAGGAACTCCCATAGAACCCTAGGCCTCCTCTTTTCTAATCTGATGTTCTTCCCACTGCATTAGACTGCATCCCAAATGCTGCTTTTCGAGTCAGCAGATATAGCAGATATCTCAGAGGGAGGATCAGACATAGCAGCAGTGAAACATGCTTGGACCCTTGGACCTTGGGGTGTGTTTACTCCTGGCTGTGGTCCAGGTTGTAAGTGGAAGCCAGTCTTGCAATGGTGTTGCTTGCCTTGTCTCTGGCTACTCTGGCTGGAAAACCAGAGTGCAATATGTCACTCCCACCAGGACAAATCATCAGCATGGTAAGGATGCAGAACCCCTAATGTAGAGGAGGTGTGGAGAGGTTGCACTGATCTGGGCACAGTGGGCTGGGGCATTAATGCCTCCCAGTAGGGAAAAGCAATCAGGGTAAATAAAGTGCTTTAAAAAATCACTCCTCGTCTCGTTAGTGGGAGATGCTACGTAGGGAAGATTGTCACTCTCCTGAGTTCTTCGAAACCCATTAGCCTCGAGTCGATTCTGACTCATAGCCACCCTACAGGACAGAGTAGAACTGCCCCATAGGGTTTCACGGAGTGGCTGGTAGATTCGAATTGCTGACCTTCTGGTTAGCAACCTGAGCTCTTAACCACTGTGCCACTAGGGCTCTAAGAAGCCTCTTTCTTGCTAGTAGTTGCTTGCATGTCCCATGCTTTCTCATTCCTCCGTGCTTGTGTGCATGTTGTCCCTTCTACCTGGGACAGTCTCAGGCCTACCTGCCTTTCTGGGAAACTTCAGTCTTACCTCCTCTAAGAAGCCTGCCTCAAACTTGCCAGGAAGATCAAGGCACTTGTTCCAGGATCTTATTCTTTTTTATTGTATGCAGATAGTGTTTAAAAATCTGGTTTTAAGACACCTAGTGAGTTTGCAACGAAAAGTAACTATTTCTATTATACTTCTTTAAAGGTACTAACCACTTGTATTGTAATTGTTTGTTTCTATGTCAATTTCTCCATTAGATTGTAAGCTAATTGATGGTGGGTGTGACTTTTTTATGTTTTTAAGTTTTGCCTTCCTAGTGGCAAGAGCCACTATAAGGAGCCCTGTGATGCAATGGTTAAGCGCTCAGCTACTAACAGAAAGATGGATGGTTCCAACCCACCAGCGACACCGAGGGAGAAAGATCTGGCAATCTGCTTCCATAAAGATTACAGCCTAGGAAGACCTATGGGGTAGTTCTACTCTGTCACGTGCAGTCACTGTGAGTCAGAATTGACTTGATGGCGCACGACAACAGCCCTTACTATAGGCACAGAGGAGGTGTGCAAATAAATATTTGCTGAATGAAGGAATACATGAATTTATGAAAGTGGGAAAACCTGCAGTAATCAGTAGTACATTCTTCCTGGGGTTTTAGGGTGGTTGATGACTCCAGCTACAAAGTAGTTCAGGTCAAGAATTTCTTCATTACTGATTCCAAAGTGTTGGAATCAATGGGAATAGTTACGAAAAGGAAGTGTGAAGTATTCTCCTTTGGGACTTAAATGTTAGAACCATTTTTTTTTTTTCAAGAGTTGGTTAGGTACAATTGTGTTCAGGTGACCTTGCGAAGGCTATCTTTTAAGCTATGATTTGAGTATATCCATCTTCCCTCCTTAGTGTCCTAGACCCGGGCCATATGTTCTGGCTATTTCTGAAGGAAAGCACATAGGTCAGCAGTTGCCTTTTGATGGCTTGGTTCATGGAACATTTGAGAACCTTTGCTTAATATATAACTCATACTTAATAGGAATATAATTACAAACTCTAACTAAAGTCCTTTTGGAAATGTCTTGGCACTCAGCTGCTCTTCATATGACCTTTTTTATTTTAATTCAAAGTAACTAGATACCAAAAAAAGAGAAAGAAAGAAAAAAACCCAAACTGATTGCTGTCGAATGGATTCTGACTAATAGCGACCCTATAGGACACAGTAGAACTGCCCCATAGAGTTTCCAAGGAATGGCTGGTGGAGTCGAACTGCCAACCTTTTGGTTAGCAGCTGAGCTATACTGGCTAATTATTATCCCTTTCCACATATTGATTTTATTTTTTATATTGATTCCTGCCTTTTGCCCACGTACTGTGCTATGCACTCCTATTAAATCCATCCCGACCTCTTTGCAATTGCAGTGCACAGCCGTGTGGCCTTGTTATTGTCCCAACAGTTCTAGTAGACTTGACCAGTTGCTTAATTACGGTGTGGATTCTAGGGCCCTGGAGGGATGAGTTCACCATACAAAGGAAGGATGCTTTGCTTGTCTGCTTGCTATAGCTCCCTATAGCTATGCTGCTGTTGTTTTGCTGATGTGGTTGAAAATAACTAGTTAGAAGGAAGATTGTGGGCATACAGGGGTATGAGACTATGCAGATAGATTTAAAGCACTCTGGACCTGTTCAAACTTACAGCAGCTCTCAGAAACTTCCTCCTTACTAACTGGTTACTTGGCAGACATGTATCATTCATCAGGGAGCATGGGGCGCAGGGGGAGAGACAGCACCAGAGCGGGACCTAAGACTTTAATTTTTATCTACAATGTGTCCTTGTCTGCATTCCTGTAGTTTTGCTTATTTTGGAGCCAGTCTATTTTCTCCCACCCCCAGGACCTGGGGATGAAGGTGGGCAATGACACTTGGGTTTGACATTAATTTAGCTGGTGCAGCTGTATTTTGACAAACGTTATGGCTATAGAAACCCGAGAATGCCCACTGAGGACAAATAACATCACACGTACTCACACAGGACTCCTGTAATAGAGACAAAAGGCTGGTAATAGAGAAAAGTCCTTTTGATTTTCTGCTGCTGCTGGATCTCACGTTCTGACTGTGGGCATATTACTTCCTGACTTTGAACTTCAGTGTCCCTCTCTGTAAATTAGGAATGATATAACAGTTTGCTTGGCCCCTAACAGATTGTTTAACTCTGGTAAAATGTTTATAGCCTGTAGTAGTCAGGGCTGGCTTGAGGCAAGATAGTACCCCATGCAATGTTCATATTCAGCACCCTTGGAGGTCCACAGGGAGCCCTTCTGGTGCAGTGGTTAAGTGCTCAGCTGCTAACTGAAAGGTCTGCGGTTCAAACCTACTAGCCGCGCTGTGGGAGAAAAATGTGGCAGCCTGCTCCTGTAAAGATTACAGCCTTGGAAACCCTATGGGACAGTTCGACTCTGTCTTATAGTGTCACTGTGAGTTGGAATCAACTCCATGCCAATGGATTTAGTTTTGGTTTTGGAGGTCCGCTCCCATTTCCAGCTCTTTGGTTGTGGATGAGACACTCAGAGGTGGAGAGGCAGCCCGCCTCCAAATGCCTCCCTTTTCCCTCCAGCTTGCAGATTCAGAGAGAATGTGGAAGTCAGCTCCCACAGCAGGGAATTGGCATTGGAGGTGAGGGGGGTTTGTTAATGCCCATTCTTTGTGAAAACCTATATAGGGACTCAAATGACTGACTAGGTTCTCCTTCCACATACTCACCCCAAGGGGTTAGCTCTGGTTGTATTTGAGGACAATGAAAAGAAACATCCCAATCCTAAGGCACCAGTGGCAGGAAGGCCTTTTTTCCCTTCCTACTCCCAGTGGTCAGGATGGTTGTTTTGAAACAGCAATAAAGGGCTCCTATCCTCTTTCAGCAAGAAGCAGCATCTTATTCAATATGAGTGTCCAGAAGCCATCTCTTCGGTGGCACTTTCTAGAGGAATAACAGCAGACATCATTCTAAATGAAAACAAGAACAACAAAATGAATAGAACGTGGACTCCGTAAACACAGAGGGAATGTGCCCGATATATCCGTGAGCCCTTGATAACACTGGGTGTGGTGACAGGTAGAAGTTGGGAGGCAGGGAAAAGAGAGAGAGTAGGAGGTGGAGAGGGGCAGGGAGGAGAAGGCAGGGCAGGGAAGAACTTAGGGAGTCAGTAAATGACTGCAGTAAGACGCTCTAGGTGTCGGCAACAAACTACAGACCAGGGCCCAAATTTGGCCCGCCACCTGTTTTTGTACAGTCTGTGAGATCAGAATAGTTTTTACATTTTTAAATAGTTGAAAACAATCAAAAGAGGAATAATATGTTGTGCCTTGGGAAAATTAGATGAAATTCAAAGTCAGTGTCCATAAATAAAGTTTTATTGGAACACAACCATGCCCATTTGTTCTTGTCTGTGGCTGCTTTCCTGCTCCAATGGCCGCGTTGAGCAGTTGGGACAGAGACCATGTGGCCCACAAAGCGGAAAATATTTACTGTCTGCCCTTTACTTACAGATTTACTATCTGCCGATCCCTGCTCTAGATAGTATCTTAAACGCTGGCCTATAAATTGGATTTAGTAGTCTAAACTTCCCCAGCAAGGAATGCTTAGCAATTATTTGTTATCATGTGTCTTTTTCTGGTAAATCTAGGGCCACAGCTGCAGAGACAGGTAGAGAAAGACCTTGCCTGGTTCTCCCTCCAGCTCTGTTCGCCCCCAGCCTCCTCCACGACTGCTCACACATCTCGTGCTGCTCTTTTGGAAAGCCAGCCTGCCAGTTGAACTCAATATATACACGATTTTCATCTGAGCATTCACATGGGGACCACATCCAACTTTTGGAAATATCACAGACAAAAAAGTGATATATGGAAATATGTGTGAAATGTGTTACAGGGATTTCCATATCTTACAAAGAAACTATGCACACAGTACAGCCATATTTGAATAATTGGTTGTGTATTAATTATACTGTGATGTGATGTTATTAAACTTTATAATAATGACTTTTATATCATATGGTATAGAGTTAATTACACTCGTGGCATATAATTTGTATTGCTGCAGCGAGTACTACCATATTTGACATAGTATACCTCACAAAGCACATATTGGGTATCCACTAACGCATGTGTTCCCCAATGGCATTTTTTAATCCTGTTAACACTTGCAAAATGGCTGGGGGACAACAAGTTAACGTTAGCCAGGCTAGAATTGTCTTTATTCTCACTACTTTCCACCAACTACGTCTTTCTTTAATTGGGTTCCTATGTAAACTAGCCACTTGTATTTATTTATTTATTTTGTTTTGGCAGTTCGCTTTACTTCTAAGTGACTGGCATGAATCCTCATGCATTCTCCAAGAACTTGTCACATAATCCAGAGTCAGGTTTTTAACTCAGGGGAACTGAGTTCTGTTGGAAAGACAGGAATATATTGAAAGAGACGGAGCAATAAAATAGTTATAAAACACCACATATAGAAGCTTCTTGTGAGCGTCGGGTGGCTGGGGCTGGGGCGGTTGGGGAGGGAGAGACTGCTGATTTGTTCACTGAGAGGTGGAGAGACATATGAGCAATGGTAGACAGTTGGGGTAGGGGAGAGGCAGAAAGTCTTCTGTCTGAAAGACTGCATGAGAAAGGAAAGATGGGAGGAGGTTCAAGGTCAGAGAGAGAAAATGCCAAAGAACTGCTTTTAGAAAGAATGTGGATGGAAAGAAGAAAGAGGCTGTGGGTGTAGCTGTGATCTGAGAAGGAGTAAGAGTGTGTGGTATATGTGTAAAAATGCACGTTGTAATCCAGGAGAGCCATTGTCTAAGGAAGGGTGTGCAAGAAGGTAGGTGGGTGTCAGAGAAAGAACTGGTGAGAGAGCATTTACATGAAGGAAGAGATGAAGTTGTATTTGTGTGCACCTGTGTGGGTGTTGGGAGGGAGTGAAAATAGAAGGACAGGGGTAGTGGGGAAGGCGTTAACTGCTTCCCGCCTGTTTCTATAACCTGACAGTAATGTTTCCCCATCAGGCTTTTTACTGGACCAGTGAGGTGAACCGTGTGGCTCTGTGCCCTGTCAGGAGTGATGCTATTGAGGTGGACAGCCCTGGGGCTCTGCTGCCCCACTGCAGTTCATCATGTTTGAATTAAAAAGGGAATTGTTTGGACAAGCCTGTTAAGTGAATGTTTTTCCAGCATTAGTGGGAGAGCTTACAGAGCTCCCATTGGATGGGTACAGCATCTAACCACCTCGAGCTATGCTGAAGAGAAAAGAAAAATGTATATAACAATGTTCACATAGCATCTTTCCTTTGTTTCTTTGGTTTCCTGCATTCAAATTGGTCTAAGGCATCTGTCCCAACCTCTGCCCAGGCTGAACTCACCCTGCATCGATCTCCTAAATTGTCCAAAATGCAGAAGGCCTGTCTGGACACTCGAATTTGGTTCTGTTTCAGCAAGTTTCTGAGTGGGCATGTTTTCAACAGGGTGTGTGTGTGTGTGTGTGTGTGTGTGTGTGTGCGTGCGTGTGCGTGCACGCATGCATGCACACGTGTGTAGCACTGAAGAAAGACGAGCCTTGGTTGTGAAGATTCTCCCAGTGGCAATTGCAATGGGGAAGAGTTTAAGCAAAATTCTCTACACGAGTTATTTGCTTCTCCCTGTAGAAGCTACAAGGTCCCTGGGTGGCACAGTTTGCTGTCATCTACTAACCTAAAGGTTGGCAGTTTGAGCCCACCCAGTGGCACTACAGTAGAAAGGCCTGGAAATCTATGTCTGTAAAGATTACTGCCAAAAAAAA
This sequence comes from Trichechus manatus latirostris, assembly GCF_000243295.1. NCBI lineage: Eukaryota > Metazoa > Chordata > Mammalia > Sirenia > Trichechidae > Trichechus > Trichechus manatus. The sequence goes on along the minus strand of NW_004443957.1, from coordinate 13,969,809 downwards.
AAAAAACCCTATGGAGCTGTTCTACTCTGTAACACATGGGCACGCAGGAGTTTGGATTGACTTGATGACAACGGGTCTGGTTTTTTGGTTTTATAAGAGCTACATGGATCCACAGGAATTCCAGCTCCTAGGATATTCCCAGTTATTCCAACCCCAGACTATTTCCAGCAGAAAACACCAAGGCGAACTCAAAAAGTAAGGAGAATTAATTGTCCAAAGTTGTGTTACAGAGAAAAATTGTCAAGTCTTAAATCATTTGGGTCTGTGCATTTGAAAGAGGGAGAGGAAGCTAAAGGGGAAGGAGGTGAGAGCCAGCTGCTCAGCTAAGGGGGAAAAGTGCTGGGTTTCCTTTGTTCCTTGGAGCCTGCCCTCTCTGAGGCTGCCTTGCCAGGGGGTATCTGCACACCTCAGCAGCAGGGAAGCCTGGAAGGAGAAGCAGACGTGGAGCTGGAGAGATACCTGCTCAGCCAGTAGGGGAGGTGTAGCCAAGGAGGAGAGATATGTGGCTGTGGCCCAAAGCGTTCTGGTTCTGCTTGCCCCATTAACTCTGTGGAGGGAGGGCCTTGAGCCCAGCCAGTGCAGGTGTGAACACTCAAGTCATCACTTGGAAAATTGGGCCCTGGAGGTAGGAGCTGCCAGCTGCTCGGTGATGGGCTCTCACGGTGTCCAAGTCCGGGCTGTGCCCAGCATCCCTGCCCTGCTCCCCTTTCCCGGCAGTGTACTCGGTCCCCCGCCGCTATCCTTCTCCCTCCAGTCCTTTGCAGTTTCCCATGTAATTTGTTTGTAACAAGCCTCATAAAGTTTGATCATGCTTGCTAGGACTGCAGACAGACGAGTGGAATGAGCTCATGTTTCTGGCAGTGGAGCATGAGGGTTAATGCAAGTCCCAGAGGGAGCTGCCTGCCTGGGCTTTTTCAGGAATGGGAGGCAATTCAACAACCTTCAGACTTTCAAAGTGTCGGGAAAGTAAAACCTGACATGCTCTCAGTATGCTGTATATCCCTTGTTCTCTGAATTCTCACAGCTAATCTGCTGCTGCTTACGTGTCCAACCCCCTTCTTCTACTCCCATTTCTTGTGACCTCTGAGTCATCCTAAAAGCAAGCATGTATTGTCATCTCATCACCTGGAACCATTGGGCCCATCCAGTGTTTCACTCTCTCTTCAGTCACTCTCCACCTGCCCAGCCTTTCCTATATCCCTTCCCTGTCATTGAGGTCTCACCCCTCCCCTTCCTTTTCCTACTAGACTCCTTCCTACCTCTTCTCTCTCTCTCCCTCTCTTTTGACCCTCTCTGTCATCCTTTGCACTTTTCTGAATCTCTGCCATATGGTTTATTGGCTTGGCATCTTGCTGGTACATGGACAGATGGACAGAGACCAGAGCAATGAAGTAGGCAATATCCCAAGGTGAACTAAAAAGCTTGGCTCTTGACTCTTTCAGTCCACCCAAGGCACTTATCAATTTAACAAACATTTATACAGCACCATTATGTACAGCTACCATGTTAAACACTGGGACTGTCTCTACTGTATACGTTGGAATCTGAATTACTACAACCATTATTATTGATATCACTAAGCTATCTTTAGCAAATAGTAACCATTATTATTAACTATACTTGCAAGCTTACTAATTAAATGACTCCCCGTGTGTTATTCATTCGAATAAATACATCTTTATTGGGTACCTTCTGTGTGTCAGTCATTGTGCTAATCATTGGGGATATAAAGTGCCCACATGGGGTTTATGAAAATACTCTGAAATACTCATTGTTTCAGAGCTAGCCCATGGTTTCAGAGCTAATAGAGTTTTTTTAGCGCTAATGTTCTTTCTTAGGCATTGTTTCTCAAACTTGGCTGCACATTAGAATCATCGGGGAAACTAAAAAATACTAATGCCTGGGTACCACTCCCAGAGATTCTGATTTAATTGATGCAGGGTAGTTAAGAGCTTGGCTGCTAACCAAAAGGTTGGCAGTTCGAGTCCACTAGCCTCTCCATGGGAGAAAGATGTGGCAGGCTGCTTCCGTAAAGATTCACAGCCTTGAAAACCCTATAGGGCAGTTATGCTCTGTTTTGTAGGGTCCCCATGAGTCGGAATCGACTTGATGGCTATGGGTTTTGTTGTTGTTATTTTTATGGACTTTGCTCAAGATATTTAAAAGTTCCCCCAAGTGATTATAATATCCAGTATCTTAGTTTTTCTAGTGCTGCTATAAAAGAAAAACCAGAAGTGGGTGACTTTAACAAACAGAAATTTATTTTTTTCACAGTTAGGAGGCTAGAAGTCCAAATAAGGCTAGAAACTCCCATAAGGCTAAAAGCTCTAGGGAAAGGCCTTCTCTCTCTGTAGACTCTGGGAGAAGGTCCTTGTCTCTTTTCAGCTTCTGTTCCTTGCCTCCCTGGCAATCTTCCTGTAGTGTGGCATCTGTCTTCACCCATCTGTGCTTGCTTGCTTCTGTGCTTGATCTGCTCCTTTTATATCTCAAAAGTGATTGTTTTAAGACCCACCCTACACTGCTATGGCCTCATTAGCATAACAAAGAAAACCCTATTCTCAAATGGGATTACATCCACATGTATAGGGGTTAGGATTTACAACACATATTTTGGGGGGACATAGTTCAATTTCTAACATTTAGCTAAGTTTGAGAGCTACCATCTAAAGTAGTTTTCAAACTGTATTGTCTTGTAATTGTATTCTTTTTTTTGTCCCATGTTTGTTTGCACAACAGTGAACCTTTTTTTCAACTGTGAGACTGTAAACAATGTGTGTACACACTGTGGCTCTTACATTTTCTACATCACCCATAAGACTTAGCAAAATGCTGATTGCGCCACAGATAGACACCAAATACTTGTTGGATTGGATAAACAAATTATGATATATACACACAATGGAATACTATGCAACGATAAAGAACAATGGTGGATCTGCAAAACATCTCACAGCATGAATGCATCTGGTGGGTATTATGCTGAATGAAATAAGTCAATCACAAAAGTACAAATGTATGAGATCACCATTATAAAAACTCAAGAAAAGGTTTACACACACAAAAAACAATCTTTGATGGTTACAAGGGAGGGGAGGGATAGGGAAGGAAAATCACTAACTAGATAGTAGACAAGTGTCAGCTTTGGTGAAGGGAAAGACAACACACAGTATAGAAGAAGTCAACACAACTTGACCAAGGCAACATCATAGAAGCTTCCTAGACACATCCAAACACCTTGAGGGACCAAGTTGCTGGAGCTGAGGACTGGAGATGTGGCCTCAGAAGACATCTAGGTCAAATGGCATAACATAGTTCGTAAAGAAAATGTTCTACATCCTACTTTGGTGAGTAGTGTCTGGGGTCTTAAAAGCTTGCTAGCAGCCATCTTAAGAGACATCTATTGGTCCCATCCCATCTGGAGCAAAGGAGAATGAGGAAAACCAAAGACACAAGGAAAATATTAGCCCAAAGGACTAAAGGACCACATGAACCACAGCCTCCACCAGCCTGGGCCCAGAAAAACTAAATGGTGCCTGGCTACCACCACCAACCACTCTGACAAGGATCACAATAGAGAGTACTGGACCGAGCTGGAGAAAAATGTAGAACAAAATTCAAATTCACAAAAAAGACCAGGCTTACGGTCTGACAGAGATAGGAGGAACTCTTGAGACTATGGCCCCCAGATACCCCAAAAACTTAGAACTGAGGTCACTCCTGAAGCCCACTTTTCAAAGATTAGACAGGCCTGTAAGAGATTTGCATTGAGCAAATCTACTGCAAAAGACCTCTTTAAAGTGTTGAAAAGCAAAGATGTCACTTTGAGGACTAAGGTGCACCTGATTGAAGACATGATATTTTCAGTCACCTCATACGCATGCGAAAACTGGACAGTGAATAAGGGAGACCGAAGAAGAGTTGACGCCTTTGAATTATGGTGTTGGCAAAGAATATTGAATATACCACAGACTGCCAGAAGAACGCACAAATCTGTCTTGAAAGAAGTACAGCCAGAATGCTCCTTAGAAGCAAGGATGGTGAAACTTTGTCGCATGTAATTTGGATGTGTTATTAAGAGGGACCAGTCCCTAGAGAAGGACATCACACTTGGTAAAGTGGAGGGTCGGCCAAAAAGCAGAAGACCTTCAAAGAGATGGATTGACACAGTGGCTGCAACAGTGGGCTCAAGCATAGCAAAGATTGCAAGAATGGCACAGGACCAGGCAGTGTTTCATTCAGTTGTACATACATAGGGTCACTATGAGTCACAACCAACTCGATGGCATCTAATGACAACAACAAATAAACAATAACACATGTGATGAATGTGCTTCTTAGTTCAATCAAGTATATGAATCAAATGGGCAGCTCCTATCCAAAAATAACGTGAGAAGGCAGGAAGCGACAGGAGCTGGAGAAATGGACACAGGGAACTCGAGGTGGAAAAGGAGAGAGTGCTGTCACATTGTGAGGATTGCAACCAGTGTCACAAAACAATTTATGAATAGATTTTTGAATGAGAAACTGACTTCTGCTAAAAACTTTCACCAAAACACAATAGAATTAATAATAATTAAAAAAAAAAAAAACCTGTTGGATTACTGAAAGCATTATAACAAGTTGAAAGGTAGGGTTTGGTGTCAGGGAGGACTAGTGAGGAATTCCCAGCCCCTCTCAGTGGCAATGGGACTGAGGCTGAAGGATACCTTCTACGTATGCCTGAGCCATTTTCTCTGACAACTCATAAAAACCACACAAACTCTAAACTTCAAGCAAGCTCCTTTACTTGTCTTCTTCAATTTTTCTCACTTTTATCTCCTGCAAGAATCTTCTTTCCTAGGAAATTTCTCTTTCCATTTCAAATGTTCTATTTTCCAAACTGTAGAGAAATGCCAGCTTGACTGTCCAGAACCCTTTCCGCCTTTCAGTGCTAGAACCTAGAAGACAGGCTTTGCCACCAGCCCAAGGAGGATCCAGTCCTGCCCTGTCCACCTGTGCCCATGCTTCAGACTAAGTGTCTCCGTAGAGTAGAAGCTTAGTTCTTAGCAGATTAGAGCCTTGAAAGGAAGATGGCCAACCCAGTTGCTACCATACTGCCCCTATATAGTGGCTGTGGGATAGGATTAGAGTATTCAGCTCAGATAAAAAAGAATTACTGATCAGCAGTGCTCCTCACCCTCAAATATTTCTTAGTTGTAGAAAAGTCTAACGGATAATAGCTCCTACCTGCAAAATGTAGAGTTTTGAGAAGATGGGGGTAAGGGAGGGTTGTTGGATCCTTACTCGAAGCTGTTTATAAGGTTCCATCCATCCATTCGTTCATTCATCAGTCACTGAGTTAACATTTACTGAGCGCCTTTGAGCAAGTGCTAGTGTTGAGAATAGAGATGAATAAGATATGAACTCTGCCTTCAGGAGATCCAGTTTAATGGGGGAGAAAGACATGCATATAAACACATCTGTGAGTTAAGTGGTATGGTGGCGCATAGAGGAGAGGTTTCTCATCCAGATTGAGAGATGGGGAGGGGGGTGGTTAGGGTGGGTTTCTAGGTGAAAGTGAGGTCAGAGATTAGATTGGAAAGGGAAGCAAGCATCAGCCACATGTGTGGGTGCAGGGGAAAGTGTAGTGCCCTTCTGTGAGCAGAAGGAAATGCCAGTCTTTGATGAGAGTGAGGGATACAATGAGTTGTGGGGGAGAGGAGTAGGAAGAGAGGCTGGATTGGAGAGGCGGGCCAGGGTCATGTCATGAAAGTCCTCATGTGACACTCTGGAGAGTTTGGACTTCCTGTCTGAATTTGGGAAGTGACTGACCCCCTCTGCCAGAGGCTGAAGTGCTCTCTTCTGCTGCTAAACATATGGGATATGAGGGTGGCTTCCAAAGCATCTGCTCATGTTCCCAGTCAATTGTCAAATGGCCATGCCACTTCCTCCTCCAGAAACACTCTTTGGCTGAGGGTTCAAGGGCATTTTCCCCCATTGTGTTGAGCTTGTCTGCAATAAAAGAGAACAGTTGGCAGTTTCTGGTTTAGTGTTTATGCTCCTTGAAAGCTGCAGTTATGCCTGCATCAAGCTACAGATCCACCAACATATTTTAAACAACAAGGACTCCCCAAGAATAAAAGAAAACCTGTGTTCCCAAAGGTACCTGTTATATCTGCTGTCTGATGTCAGAGATGTTTATGGATGAAATGTACCATATCTTGATTGCTTAAAGTCCCACCCAAAACATAGGTCAGTTGTTCTCCATCTGACATTGCAACTTCAATAAGTTGTTGACTCCCCTAGGTCCCTTCTTAGTGGAGTGAGTGCAAAAAAAATGCCAAAGCTGAAGCCAGAAGAGATTCCACAGAATATAGCTTTGTTTGCTTTTTTTAACATCATTGCATGAGTCTCTGGCAATTCCATGTGTTCTGCTTGCTGAGGGGCCTGAATTTTCAATAAAGCTAAATTTGCAGAAGCCCCATGGGAAGTCTATGTCCCTCACCGTATACCCAGGGACAAGCACCTCTGTCTAACTTCTGGATATGTTTTTTCATGAGAACTCTGTTGAGCTTTTTGAGAAAGTAAAAAGCTGATTTATGTTCAGTCTTATACTTCTACTAGCCAGACTTCTGCCAAATACAACGGAGACTTCAGTATCCATCATAAGGTGATCGTTTTAATTATAACGGAAGGAAATGGTGACAGAGAAGAGGAAGGATTTGTGAGGGAAGAGAACCAGCCTCATGTAAGATATCAGGGACTTAACAGACTTAATCCTCACAACAACGAGGAAGACAGGTAAAAGCATCCCAATTTCACAAATGAGGATATGCAAACTCGGATAATTTGAATAATTTGCCCAAGATGACAGAAGTGAGAAGTGGCAGAAGTGAGGTCTACAGGTCTGCGCACAGGGCAGGCTCCTAATTAATATCTGTGGACTTGAAATTCCATATGCAAAATTAGCTGAGAGAAGAGAAGTTCTTTTCTGATTAATTTGGGAAAGTGATTAATGAGAGATGTGAAATTTGATAAAAAGAATATGCTATCAGGTTTGTAAAGTGCTTTTCTGCCTTATAGAATGTATTCGTTTCCTCGGGCTGCTGTAACAAAGTACTACAAACTGGTCAGCTTAAAATGCCAGAAATGTCTTCTCTCATACTTTTGGAGGCTAGAAGTCTGAAATCAAGGTGTTGGCAGGGCCACACTCTCTTTGAAGGCACTAGGGAAGAATCTGTTCCATTCCTTTCTCTTAGCTTCTGATGTTGCTGGCAATCCTTAATGTTTGTTGTCTTTAGATGCATCCAATCTCTGCCTCTGTCTTCCCTCTGCATCTTTCTGTCTGTGTCTCTTCTCTTTTTAAAAGGGTACCAGTCATATTTGGGGGCCCTGGTGGTGCAGTGGTTAAGAGCTCAGGCTGCTAACCAAAAGGTCAGCAGTTTGAATCTACCAGCCACTCCTTGGAAACCCTATAGGATAGTTCTGTCCTGTAGGGTCACTATGAGTCAGAATTGACTAGATGGCAATAGGTTTTTGTTGATCAGTCATAACTGGATTAGGGCCCACCCTAAATGATCTCGTCTTAACTTGATGACATCTGCAAAGACCTTATTTCCAAATTAGGTCACATTCTCAGGTACTAGGGTTAGAATTCCAGCATAAGTTTTTGGGGACAAAATTCAACCCATGACACAACCTTCCGTAGCTCTTATCTCATAGGATGGAAGGACAACATGAAGAAGGCAGGGCAGGAGTTTTTATATAGATTCTTCAGGCAAGGAAGCTGCAGCTTGCCCAAGATCATTTAATGAATTAGTGACAGACTAGGAGAGGAACCCAGGCCACAGGCACCTGAGTCGGAGACCTTAATGCTACATTTGTACTTCTTAAGTTTAACATACTTCAAAATCAATACAGGTTTCCAAATCCACTGTCATCATAATATCTGTAAATGGGCCATGGGGTCTACATTTTAAATAAACTCCCTGTGTGATTTTTTACTGACACCAAAGTTTGTGAACACTATTATTACTTTGTCGTTTAGTAGACTTTGTGTGTTGGAAGAGCTAGTTCCTCCATTATTTTAAGACGAAACCTCCCTAACATGATAAAAACAAAAATCCTCACATCTGGGCCCATAAACAACATCATGATAAAGGATGAAGAAATTGAAGCCATCAGGGATTTCATTATACTTGGATCAACAATCAATGCCCATGGAAGCAGCAGTCAAGAAAACAAACAACGTATTGCATTGGGCAAATCTGCAGCAAAAGACTTCTCTAAAATCTTGAAAAGCAAAGATGTCACTTTGATGACTAAGATGTGCCTGACCCAAGCCATGGTATTTTCTGTTGCCTCTTATGCGTGTGAAAGCTGGACAATGAAAAAGGAAGACTAAGAATCAACATATTCCAATTATGATATTGGTGAAGAACATTGAATATACCATAAACTGCCAGAAGAATGAACAAATCAGTCTGGGAGAAAGAACAGCAGAATTCTCCTTAGAAGCAAGGATGACAAGACTTCATCTCTCTCATTTTAGATACATCATCAAGAGGGACCAATCACTGGAGAGGGACGTCATGCTTGGTAAGGTGGAGGGTCAGTGAAAGAGAGGAAGACCCTCAACAAGATGGACTGACACAGTGGCTACAACAATTTGCTCAAACGTAGCCGTGATTGTGAAGATGGCACAGGACTTGGCAACGTTTCATTCTATTGTACGTGGGGTTGCTATGAGTCAGAGGCCACTCGATGACACCTAATAACAACAACAGTTTTAAAAAGCTGTTCTAGAAGGGAAATTAAAAAATAGTCTTCATTCTCTTTCATTTTTTAACAGTCCTGTTAGGAAGTTCTTCCTTGTGTCTAACTGAAGCTTTCCTTTATTCAGTTTTTTTTTTTCCATTTTGTTGTTATTAGGAATAAAGAACATGTGATCACCATCCCTTGTGGCATAACACTCCCTGTAATTAAAACAATTCTCATAGCTTTCTTCAGAATCCTCTACCTCAGACTGAATACTCTGTCCCTTTAGCATCAGAGTATGAAATATTTTCAGACTGAGGCAATTCCGAGTTATGGACCCTGAGGACGGCACCACAGAGGAGCTCCAAAGATACACTTTTTTCCAATGTGACATATTTTGAATAAGTATTATCAAAGATTCACACTGATTTCACTTAAGAATGGAAATATACATTTTCAATGTCCTCTGTTACCCTACATTTTATTCAAAAAAGTAACCTAAAGTTATGAAGCATATAAAAACTGAAACAATAATTTTTAAAATCACTGATCATAAAGATATATTACTTAGGTAGATTGATGAAAGTGATCCTGACCTCTTACCTATTGCTCAGTCAAGACTTACAGTTGCCTGTTGTCATGGATTAACTTGTGTCCCCCCAAAATGCGTGTTAACTTGGCTGGGCTATGATTCCCAGTGTTGTGTGATTGTCCATTATTTTGTCATCTGATGTGATTTTCCTATGTGTTGTAAATCTTATCTCTATAGTGTTAATGAGATGGGATTATCGTCAGTTAATGAGCCAGGAGTCAATCTACAAGATTAGGTTGTGTCTTAGATCAGTCTCTTTTGAAATCTAGAAGAAAGAAGCAAGCAGAGAGACATGAGGACCTCATACCCCAAGAAACAAGAGCCAGGAGCATAGTCGAAGTTCCTCGACTAGGGAAGATTGATGACAAGGACCTTCCTCCAGAGCTGACAGAGAAAGTCTTCCCATGGAACTGACACCTTGAATTCAGACTTCTAGCCTCCTAGACTGTGAGAGAATTAATTTCTCTTTGTTAAAGCCATCCATTTGTGGTATTTCTGTTATAGCAGCACTAGGTAACTAAGACACTCATTATCTTGCGATAAAGATTGGTCAAACAAGGTCACATTTTTATCAGCTCTCTATACTCTCTTTTCTCCCCCCATATAAGAAAGTACCTATAAAACAGGAAACAAAAATCCTCTCCACCTTCTACTCTTGTTCCTCCCCTTTAAATATAAAAATACATATATAACCAAAGAAATCAAACCTAGTGCTGTGAAGTCAGTTTTGACTCATAGCGACCCTACAGGGTAGTGGATTCCAGCTGCCAACCTTTTGGTTAGCAGTTGAACTCTATAACCACTACACCACCAGGGCTCTCTTTCTCTCTCTCCCTATATATATGTGTGTGTGTGTGTGTGTGTGTGTGTGTGTTGATTCCAACTCATAGTGACCCTATAGGACAGAGTAGAAGTGCCCCATAGGGTTTCCAAGGAGCACCTGGTGGATTCTAACTGCCAACCTTTTTGCTTAGCAGCTGTAGCTCTAAACTACTACACCACCAGGGTTTCCATATATATATTTTTTTTTTTTTTTTCTTTTTCCAAATCCCTTGGAGCTAACTCCTGTTTGGGCTTAAGAAGAAGATTCATGTGTATATTTTCTCATGATATAAAAGATCATCAAAATGTCCTAAAAAAAAAAATAGTTTGAGCAATATGACAAGGTTAACAGAAAGGAGCAAAAGTCTCTGTAAACAGTCAAGTTGCTTTGACAAGATGCTCCTTTCATAGCACTTGGCTAATATTTTGTTCACTTATTCTGTGTCACTCCTCTGGTATTATAGGGGCCTTGGGACTCTATTGTCTCTATAGAGGAACTGTTGTGTTTTTAAAAGTTTTTTAAACTTATGCAGTAGGGCTAGACTCAAAGTCCAGTTATGAGTCCAGTCAAAAGAAATGAATGGCTAGTTGGCATTTGTTTACTTTTGCTCTACCTTATTGTTTTACTTTGTAGGAAAAAAATTTTTTTTGAAGTAGCCAACAAATAAATCATTTGAGAAGGTGTTGAGGCCGGTGCACTCTTCCTTCCTAGCTCTACCAAAAGACCTTCCACAAGGCAGAGTTATTCAGCGAACAGAACTAGACACCCAGTGGAGGTGGAATATTGACATTAACACATGGGATCAGCATGCAGAATAAGTGCCTGTCGGCAGGAAATATGTAGACATGGTGCTTTATGACCCATAGATACCACTCTTCCCATTGCCAGCCAACTTTATCTGGAAAGATGATTCTGTCTGATGTCATAAATGTCACATACAAAAGAGCTTTTTTGTTCCTAGAGCATCATTTCCTTACTCAAGGCTTTTGGCTGCCAGTGCATAAAATCTACAAAGAAAAACAACAACCCATGCCTGGGAAAGACATCAGTGGCAACATCTTCCTCTGGCCCAGGGGATCAGGGCGGTAAAGGAAGGCAAGACAGAGAGAGCCAAGCTGTTTCTCTCGTAGCCAAAAACAAATGTGTTTTCAGATGCCTTGGCCAGCGACGGGCATTTGGCTCAGATCTGCCTACATTTGTTTCACAATCAATCTCACACATGCCCTGATGGAAACCGTCAAAGGCACTCTCTCTGCCCTACCCTGACCTGAGCACATACATACTTACGAGAGACTCTGAGCACGCATACCTGGTTGAGCAGATCGGATGTTCCACCACCCACCATAGAAAGTCTCCAGAATGAAGATGCTCAAACACCCCTTCAGCCCAGTAAGGAGCTGGATAATTCAAAAGAAGCTTGTTCAGAGTAAGACATCAATCCAAATCATCACTATTCCACTGAGGCCTAGAATGCTAAATCAGATCAATGCAATACAAACAGAGTCCTTGTTTCCCTGATATTGTAGTGTCTCCTGCTTGAGGAAATACAATGTCTTGAATATACAAACATACACAGTCCTCACAGGAATATACTCAGTAGACGGGCCCAAAGTCTGGTCTAACAACACAATATTTTGAAGTAGTAAAGTGGCTCCCTCACTTCCTTTTTTTGGCATTCGTACTTTCCTCACCCTGCCTTCCTCACCTTCTGAGTTCTTGCTGTCTAGCAGCTTCTTCTCTTTCCTTAGACCTGACCTTTGTTCATTCCTGAAGATGACGTCATCAGGATCTAACTTCCTGCTTGAGTTTTTCTACCAGCCTAATCGGAATTGAGATGTTAAACCAATCAGTTGTCATGGAGTCGACTCAGACTCAGGGCAATCCCATGAATGTCGGAGTGGAACTGTGCTCTGTAGAGTTTTCAATGGCTGATTTTTGTGGAAGTAGACCACCAGGCCTTTCTTCTGAGGTGCCTCTGGGTGAACTGGAATCACCAACATTTCAGTTAGCAGCTGAGCTCGTTAACCATTTGCATCACCCAGTTAATGGCTGGCAATAGCATAACGTGTCCTTCCTAGATGACATTTATTCTTTAGGAGCTTCTGTTGATGTTCACAATCTGAAGAAACTTCAGTGGTGGCCATACCAAGCACTGGGTTAGACCTATAGGAGCCCAGACACAAATCAGTGGTTGGTGGGAGGGGAACTTGCATTTCTATCAATATCCCTGGATTCTAAAGGCCCTTTTTCAGAAGAGGGTCCCTGTGTACAATCCCTTCATTTAGTCCACTCAGCAAGTGTTTTTCTAGTGGTAGCAGAGATGTGTTCTCAGTATATCACTGACCCAGGAACTGTCATGAAACTTAAGAAGTATGCTTCATTTTCTCCAGTGTACCTGATCATGGAAATGAGACCTGACTACACATGAACCAGTCACAACGCAGCAGGAGAAAGCTCATAATTGGGCACTCAACTCTGTGGCAGAGCTAACAATACTACAAGAGTTCAGAGAACAAGCCAATGTGGGCAGCTACTCTTGAGTGCTGGGTAGGTTTGGGGTCAGCAGGGAGAAGGGGAAGACCATTCCTGGAGTAGAAAATGTCCTGAGCAGTAGTAGAAATCAGAGCAAACCTAAAGCTGACATCCTGAGCCATCTTTATGTCCAGAGTAAAAGGCTGCCTCTTCTGCATTTTGGTTTTCATTGTGAAGGAGTGGTAGGATTCTACTTGCCCCTGTGCGCACAGTCAATATAGACAGTGCCAGTGCGATTCTAATGCCTGCTTCTCTAGGCATTGCATGTGAATATATTGACAAAAACTTTAAAAGTGAAGTATTTCCAAGTGATGACATGACCAAGGTCAAGGGTTCAATCCTGGTAGGCCAGTTAGCATTGCCTGTTTCATTACCTGGGTTTGTGCCACTAACCCTGAGCCAACTGTCCCATGTTGGTCATAAAAGGCCTAGACAAGAACATAACTGGATTATGGTAAATCTGCCACCACCATTAAAGTATCCACAGTTGAATATTGGCAGTGTTTATTGATGTTATGTTGACAATCTCTAGTTTTTGTTTTTTGTTTTTTTAATAGAGCACATAATTAGAACATACTCTAGTGGCAGTATAGCATAGTAGCTGGGTGTAGGCACTAGAGGTAATTGCCTAGGTTAAAATCCTAGCTCTACCCCTTACCTTCAACACTTTGGACAAGGTACTTAATTACATTTTGCCTCCATTTTTTGACTTTGAAAAATAGGGATGATAATAATAATACTCCCATAGGATCATTATGAGGAATAAATAAGCTAGTACATGTGAAAGAGTTTGAAGAGTGCCTTGGTATGTATCAAGCAGGCTAAAGATACCAAGTTATCCTCGTGATGATGGTTATTATTGATCCAGAGGGTTCAGCAGGGCATCTAGAGGGGTTCTTATGGGCATCTAGTTAAATTCTCAAATTTTACAAATAAGGAAACTGAATTCTAGAGAGGTAATGACTTACTCAAAGTCATTAATAGAGTGAGTGCTAGTGCCCTGTTGTCCTGACTCCGAAAGGAAAAATGTACACTTAATGTGTAATCATAACCATTCACAAAGCACTTTCATACACATTGTCCTCACACTCTCCCTGTGACACCACGTTGCCTCTCCAAACTGAATCACTAAAACATTTTTCAGACACCCGAGTATAAGAGTTCCACAGGGAGTGATTCTCTGTGAGGCCCAGAAAGAGGCGCCTGTTTAATGAGATGACGGAAGGGCACAGGGAGGGCATATCCCAACAGTGCAGCTGACGAATGTAAGGCCTTCAGTGCTGTGGCAAAGTTACGTTCCATTATTAATTTGATGCTGTGTTAAATTAGCCATTTTTATAAGCAGCAGAGAGAATTCCTTCACGAGGAGCTGAACTATGTTCCATGAGCCCAGCTCTGTCCCAACAGACTGTCAAGACGGTGGCTGTTCCTCTTCGATGACTAGGAGCGAGTGACTATAATGACACCAGGTTTGCTACATTTCTTCTTTCTTGAAGAATTTAGTCTGGCCTTTGGGAAATAATATCTGTTTGCCTTTGGTGACTTGAAGGCTCCCTGTCTCTCTACCCTTGTCCTCTGCTTGAATCAGCCTACCCTCTTCTAGTTACTGACACACTGGAATGACAAGGTCATCCACTGGGGGTGTACTTTCAGCTGGGTGTGCGTGTCTTATATGGCATCAAACTTCTTTAACAGTTCCGTGTTTTCTTGAAGCAAGATGGAGAAAAGTATATTTTACTGGAACTTCTCTGAGGAAGACCACTATATGTTGTCTGAAAAATCACTTCGATTGTGGGATAAGACCACAGGTTTATCTTATATTAAATTATGATTGCCTGATGGGGTATTTGATGTCCGTAGGTGGCACAAACAGTTAAGCTCTTGGCTGCTAATCAAAAAGTTGGAGGTTCAAGTCCATCCAGAGGCACATTGAAAGAAAGGCTGGTGATCTACTTCTGAAAAGTCAGCCACTGAAAACCCTATGGAGTACAGTTCTACTCTGACACACATGAGGTCACCATGAGACAGAATCAACTCAACAGCAACTTCTTTTTTTGAAGCAGTTCTGAGTTATGGACCCTGAGGACAGCATCACAGAGAAGCTCCAAAGATAACACTTTTTTCCAATGTGACATATTTTGAATAAATATTATTAAAGATTCACACTAATTTCACTTAAGAATGGAAATATACGTTTTCAATGTCCTCTGTTGCCATACATTTTATTCAAAAACATAACCTAAAGTTATGAAGCATATAAAAACTGAAACAATAATTTTTAAAATCACTGATCATAAAGATACATTACTTAGGTAAATCGATGAAAGTGATCCTAACCTCTTACTTATTGCTCAATCAAGACTTACAGTTGCCCGTTGTCATGGATTGACTTGTGTCCCCCCAAAATGTATGTCAGCTAGACAGGACCATGATTCCCAGTATTGTGTGATTGTCCACCATTTTGTTGGTGTATTTGATGGAGTATTCAAGTTTGGGAGCAGAATTACTTGGGACAATAGAGGAGCAAAAGCTGAATTTGAGTGTGGGAATGTATAGGAGGACCACAGTGGCAGTATAGTACAGTTAAAGCTGGTGAGAAGTCAGAGTAGTTTGCTATGGAGTATGCAGTGTAAACTCTCCTTTCTGATTTTCCTATGATTCTTCAGTAAAACCTAGTAACAAATTATGGAATGTTGACTGTGACTGGATTTCTTTTGAAAAACAGTGAAGGAGCCCCATGATTGGTATATAATCTGGTGAAGATAGGGCGGGGACATCCTACGTGGTTGGTGGGGAGAAGTGCAGGAGGGAGGTTGGGTAAAAAATGTGCTGAGGTACCTAGTGGCTACCTAAACAGCAGCAGAATGTCTCTTTCTGCCAATATCTATAGGACAGAGTAGAACTGCCCCATAAGGTTTCCATGGAGCGGCTGGTGGATTTGAACTGCCAACCTTTTGGTTAGCAGCCTGAGCTCTTAACCACTGTGCCACCAGGGCTCCTTAGTAGGAATGGTCCATCCTTTAACTTCTGTAATTTTGGAAACATTTTTGGTCTTTTTGTTTGCTATATGTGTTGTTCTATTAAAAGAACTCCCTCTTCCTCACTGTTCGACATGACTTTATATTAATTTTTCCTGCATGTTTCTTTACCTAGAATGCTGTTCCTGTGCCCTCTCCTCTCCTGGAAAGACAGTATCTTACATAAGCCTACTCGACTGGAGGAGAGGGGTGGTTTAAAAATGTATTATGGTTCCACCTTCCCTCAGTGTTTCTATCAGTTAGAGTACAACCAGAGGAGCAGAACCAGTAAGAGATATATTTGTGTGTATGTGTGTGTGTGTGTGTATGTGTGTATATACATAAAATAGGGAATTGCTTTGTGCAATTGTAGTGGGTAGCATAGCAAGTCCGAAGTCCTTAGGGCATGCAATCAGGAAGGAAAGATCCAGAGGGAAGGAAGAACAGATGCAGTTTCAGCAGCTGTTTAACGCCAAGGAGATGAGTGTGGAGGTCCCAGAATGCAGAAATATTTTATAGTGTTCTGCTGCTTTGAATTTCTGATATTCACAGAGGCTCAGTCCCTCTTTAAAGGGTTTCTTCTAATTAAGTCTGGTCCACCCAAGATGATCTCCCTTTTGGTTAACAAAAAAATCAGTGGATTTAGGGCATTAATAGCGTCTGCAAAATCTCTTCACCACAGCACTTAGACTAGTGTTTGACTGAATAATTGGGAGAAGGTGTGTGCATGCTACAAAATGGCTACTATCTCCCTTCTGTCCTCCAACTCTCTTGAGAGCGTCTCCCTTGTAGTCAACCCTAACTGGAAGCATGCTAGAAAGGGAATTCTGGGCAACGTAGTTGAGCTTAGCCAAGTTAACACATCACAAAGCCATCACAGGTTCAAGAATGCTTGCATGTGCTTCATTCTCATGTTTTATCCCACAAAACATCTAGGGATAATCCTTGTCAAAAAATTCTCTGAATTCCATACCAAGCTTTAGAAAGGCTCCTTCTCCTCTTCACTTCTTCCTTTAGTTGTCCTCTTTGAGTTAAAGTCTGTCAAGTCTTTGTCTCTGTTTACTGGAATGTCCTATGCTCTACATTCCTATCTTTGTGGTTTGCTTTGCTGTAATTCTTCCAACTATAAACCAGGCTTGAAGACTAGCTTTACCACTTACAAGCTGTGTAAAGTTGGGCCAATCCCTTACCTCTCCTGGGCTTAAAGAACAAATCACCTCCTAGGGTTGCTGTGCAGGTTAAATAACCAAATGTAGGTAAAAACACTTTGTACACTACTTGCACACTGTAGAAGTTTGATAAATGGTAGCACACGAACATCATTATCATCATCAATATTATTTTTATTTTTTCTCAAATTCTTTAAGTCAAAATACAATCACAGAATACGTTTCTTTACTCAAACACAGGGCTCAGAATTTATATCCATTGAAGCCCTCCTTCATATGGCCCCACCAAGAGTTATTTCAAATTTCTAGTTACTTTGAGACACGTATTGAGAAGAACTTCTAATTAGCATCATTTTCTTAGAGATATTGCCTACAGCACTAGCAGCAACAACGATAAGTATAATGATAATCCCACAAAACTTCAGTGTGTGCTAAAGGATCCAATGACAATCTGAACAGCAGGAGAGAAAGATCCTTCCTACCAATTAATGGGAAGCCAAGTCTAATTTGCCACCTGCACAGTACTTTTGAACCTGTCAGGGAAAAAGGAAGCCAGTGAACCTTCATCTTGTCACCAGTCTTCTCCGGGACTTTCTAAAGCAAATGAAAATAGCATTCATTAGAGTAAAAAATAGAAAGCTTGTGTCATCCCCCTACGCTCTCTTCTTAGCTAAAAGCAGAGTCCATCATCGTCAAAGAGGAGTTGGTTCAAAAGCCCACTGGACCTACGCGCCTGTCTCTTGATGCTAGAGAATGAATATTTCCTTAAACTCTTTAGAAAGTTTAGATTGCTAAGTCATTAGTTCTCCTGTGACTGATATATCAAAGGACATTATAAACATAAGAATTCCAGAGTCCTAAATCTGAGAAAACGCTCTAAAGGCCACTATAAATTCCAAGTGAAGGAGATAGGGCTTCTGAGATGTGGTTTTTTCCCCCCTTTTCCTCTTC
The DNA here is from genome assembly GCF_000243295.1 of Trichechus manatus latirostris. Lineage (NCBI taxonomy): Eukaryota > Metazoa > Chordata > Mammalia > Sirenia > Trichechidae > Trichechus > Trichechus manatus. Next base: position 13,951,989 of record NW_004443957.1, on the reverse strand, counting down.
TAAATCATCTAGAATAACAACAAAAACACATATACAATGTATTTTTAGTGTGTTCCTTAGTAAAACAAAGAAAAACAAAGGAACCCATTCCCAATAGCATTTACTAACACTACATAATTTTAAAGTTCCACTGCTAACCAAAAGGTCAGCAGCTCCAATCTACCAGCCGCTCCTTGGAGACCCTATAGGGCAGTTCTGCTCTGTCCTATGTGGTCACTATGACTCAGAATCAACTCAGTGACAATGGGTTTTTTTTTTTTGGTTTGTTTTTCAATTTGGCACTTTGCTTACAATTGGACATGCTGCCACTAGGTGGCAGTGTATAAGAACAAAACCAAAAAACCAAACTTGTTGCTGTAGAGTCAATTCTGACTTCTAGCAACCCTAAAGGATAGAGTAGAACTCGCCCATAGGGTTTCCAAGGCTGTCAGTCTTTATAGAATCAAACTAGTACATGTTTCTCCTGCAGAGCGACTGATGGGTTTAAACCACTGACTTTTCAGTTAGCAGCCCAGCTCTTTAACGATTATGCCACCAGGGCTCCTTGATCAGGTTAAAAATATGACTTATGGCAGACTTCCGGCAAAATGGCGCTCTAGGCAGAAGCACCACCCTCCCTCCACAGCAAAGATCTGAAAAACTAAGCTGAACAGAGAAAACAACAATCCTGAAACCCTAAAACATCAAATGAAGGGATAAAGAACTCAGCCAAGCACCAAATGCAGTGAGAAAACTGACAGAGAACGGAAAGAGAGGAGAGATTCATGCAGAGGTCCTCTATCAGCTAATGCAGTGTGGATCCACCATCTTGGACTCCT
>NW_004443957.1:13900203-13946982 GCF_000243295.1 Trichechus manatus latirostris | reverse complement strand
AAAAATGACTTATGGCTCATTCATTCATTAATTCAACATGTATTTAGTAGATCTATCATGTGCCAGGAACATTGGAAGGCAAAACAGCTTACGTCCCATTAGTTTTTCCTTAGATGAAAAGTAGAATATATTTATTGCTATTTTTATATAGAAACTCTTTATTATCAACTTCTAATTTAATGATGATGCACATAATCAGAAAAAAACAAGCTCTTATGGAACATTTCTCACAAATTATGATAATCTAATTCTCATCATATCTTCAGATCTTGATTAAAATTACCTTCTTTTGTTATGCACCCTGAATCCCATCTTGGTGCTGCTTCTCTGGACTGGCACATCATTTTAGAGTCTTTTTGTCACAGCAGCCACTCTGGAGTCTTTTCCTCAGCTACTGGAGCTCTAGGGATTTTTTTTTTTTTTTCCTTCATCCCACTGACTTTGTTTGGGGTTTAGAGCTATGTGCTAGACTTGGGAGCAACCCACTGCCCTCTCTGCCCTTCCCTACTCATCTCATAGTGAAGAAGGGATGATATAAATGGACCAAAGGCAAAGAGAATTATTGCCGAAGGTGCTGAGATATTCTCTTTTCTCTTTGAGGATTGTATTTCTTTTGAGGTCCTCTCTTCCACAGGATTTCAGTTAAAAGAGATCTGAGGCTGCTCTGGCCTGGAGCATGTGGATTTATCCCAGGCACCCAGGAGTCCCTGGGTGGTACAACTGGTTAATACTCTTGGCCACTAACCAAAAATTTCGCAGTTCAAGTCCACCCAGATGCACCTTGGAAGAAAAGTCTGGCAACTTCTGAAAAGCAATCATCCGTTGAAAACCCTATGGAGCACAGTTCTACTCTGACACACATGGGGTGGCCATGATAGGAGTCAACTCAATGGCAACAGGTTTTCTGTTTCGTATCTTAGACACTAGGGGTACTTAGAATCTCAGTCCTTGGGAATTTCACAGGGCAGTGTAGGTGTGGAAGGACAGAATTCTGAATCCTGATCGTGTCTCTAGCTGTATATTACCAGGGACCCAACTTCCTTTTTGAATTAGGACAGGTTTCATATGTCATAAAACAATATGTGTACTACTGTTTCATGAGAAACTATTTATTCTATAAGCCTTCACCTGAAGTACAATAAAAAATAAATAAAGAATAAATAAAGAAATCCCTGATCCCAGCACTATTCTCTCTGACATGCTTGTGTCTTCTGGCCTATAGGTTAGGCTGGCACAGAAGTGAGAAATGTCGCGTAACAGAACTTCAAGACCACTTCTCCTACAATTAGAACAGTTTTCTCTGCCATCTGTTTTTTCTTCTCGAGAAGTCCTTCAAGTTTCTGTCTTTCTGATCAATACCTTATTTGCAATCAGTGACTCTGTTAGGTTGCCCCTAGCAACAGCTTTAGCTTAAGCATATCATCAGACATACTTTCACCTTTCGAGATTTGTTTTCCATAAGCCTGTATCTCTTACCACAGCACATTTTCCAACAATATTTATAACCAAGAGACATAACAAGTCTTGATAAATGGGAGATATAAAGTTGTTCTGTCAGGTCAAAGTGTTATGATAGGGACATTTTATTAGACCTAGGCATTTATAGAGGTCCCTGGGTGGTGCAAACAGTTAAGTGCTCAACAAAGGTTGGTGGTTCGAACTCATCCAGACAAGTCTCAGAAGACAGGCCTGGCAATCTGCTTCCGAAAGGTCACAGCCCTAAAAACCCTATGGAGCAGTTCTACTCTGCACACATGAGGTTGCCATGAGTCAAAATGGACTCGATGACACCTAACAACAGAGATTTATAGTGTTTTGATATTCTCTCTCTATATATATGTGCATGTGTATGAGTATGTGTGTGTTATATCTGTAATACTGGACATAACAGTAGTAGACAAGTACTATGCACAGTTCACATGCTATTAGGATGAAGAGACCAAAATATTAATGGAAAAGATAATAGAATGCATTCGTCTTGTCAAGTATTTTCTCAGGTATAGAGCATGAACTCAATCAGTAGTATAGGACTTTCTTAGGCTACCTGGGCATAAGAGCCATTTTACTAAGGGTGAAGCCTCGTAAGTGTGCATTACTAGGTATACCATATGGGCCCACTAGTGTATCAAACTAGAATATTCTTTTTTAGGACCCACTTTAGCCTCTGAGCTGCCCAGATCCAAGGCAGCCCAGGGCAAGAAGAATAAGAATTTCCTGAAAACTCAGGAAAGTCAACCATGGAAGCAATCTGCCACTCTCCCCCTAGACCAGTGCTCTTAGGAAGGAAATATCAAAGAAAACACCTCTGAAGTATATTCTAATTTGGAACATCACTTGCAATTGGATTTTGATTTTCTATTTTCAGAAACAATTATGCTCTGCCTTAAATAGGTTTTGTATATATGTACGTATGTATATATGTATGCATATCTGATTCATAGGGAGAGGGATTTTAAGACATTGAGTCATGATGGGTTAAATCTCTAAAATCTTTTCGTCTCACATGAGTTCCAGAAAAACTGAAGAATGATTTTTAACTACCTAAGAGCCTTAGAGGTCAAGTTTAGTTGGGTTGAATTCTGAATCTCATGCAAAGAAAATCTCCCATGACTTGCTTTGTCCTTGTCTTGGCAAGAACAGTAGATGTAAATAAGACAGTCATAGAGACTTCTAGCTCCAGGGGGAGCACTTTGACCTCGTTAGTACCTTCCAACTGTAAAGTTCCACTCACAAGCCCTTTGACAGATAGCATAGCATCTTCCTAGAATTGTGGTTAAACATTCCAGAGAAGTCCCCTAGACTGAGGACGGAGATTATTTCTGATAAAATATAACTGTAAAGTCTTCTTGACTTTTTAAAATCTTTAAAAGTATACAGGTATTAATTTTTAAGTGCAAAGAACTGCTATGATGCCATGAAGGAGAAATATCAAGGGGAAAAAAAAAAAAGATTCAGATTGGAGGAGATGTTCAGAGACAGTGACATGGATTCACTTGGGACAGAGAGGCAAAATGGAATGTAGAATGGAAACAGGAAGAAAGGAGTGAAATAGAGAAAACCGAAAAGATAGGTTTGAATGGAATGAAATGGCAAATGGTAACTAAAATAATGGTTGGATTGTGTAGAAGCTAAATATAGTCTGCACTGAGGACTCTTGTCACAAGTTGGAGAGAGAATGTAGAGGTAACGCAAAATGCCCCAGGTAAGAATCAGGAACATCTACTATGCTGGTAATGGAAGCCCCAGTGCCGTCAATATACTGTTGACTAGGAGCCAGCCAACAAACCACTGAAACAGAAGAGAAAGGCTCCCTGAAGGAGTGTTTATAGAGCTATTCACCAATATTAGCAACAGAGCTACTCCATGCCTTAAAACTTGAACTAAGCTTCTTTTGTAGAAAACATTAACTTCATAGATTAATTCAGCATATATTTATTTATTGAGGACTTACTATGGGAAAGGCATTATGGTAGATGCTGGAGACACAATAACAAACAAGATAAAGGGTTTGCCCCCATGGAGCTTTCATCCTAGAGAGAAAGATATAATACAATAAGCAAGCAAACCAATCAATAGACAAGATTATATATTGTGATTAATGCCATAAGGACAATAAGCAAGGAGAAGTGACTGAGAATAAAGAGCAGAGATAGACCTATTCTAGACAGAGTGGTCTGGGAAGGCCTCCCTGAGGAGGTGATATTTAAGCTGAGAACTGAAAAGTGAGAAACATTATATAAAGAGTGATGGGGAGGGAGTTCAAACTAGTGAAGGCAGAAGAGACAGCAGGCATGAAGGACCCAGAGGATAAAAAAGCTTGGCATGTGCAGGATCTAAGAGCAGGAAGCCTAGTCTTGGGAGATGCAATACTGTTGAGGTATGAGGGGGCAACAGGCAGTTGGAGATCGAAGTGGCAGCTTTATTTTTGATAAAAGCTAGGATAGAGGATGTGGCATAGATCTCTGGGCAAATGGGCTTGCTGCTAATGAACTTCAGAATTAAATGTGCCCACCCTGGCCTAGTTGGATAATACCAACCCCACCAGAGTGTCCTGCATCTGAACATTTACTCCATAAAGAAGCAGAGAATGAGTCCTCCCAGTGAGCAGACTATCATCCCAAAAAGAGAAGGGGCTGAACCACATCCTCTTAATTCCTTCTCCCATAGCTACCAGTCAGAAAACTCACTCCTCATCCCTTAGGAAGCAGAGGCCAGGAGACTTAATCAGATGGCGGTCCCTTTATTTGGAAACTTGAAGCCAGAGAAGGCAGCTCTTCCACTACAGTTACTTAGGTGTATGCCTACGTGTGTGTTTGGACTAGAAAGGGCAGAAAGGAAGAAATAAAAATTACCACGGTAGAACGGAAGAGACCAGGCTTTTGATGGGCAAAATCCCCCACAGTCCTCACCAACATATTTCACATTTGGATGGTGACAACCGACAGCATCCATCAGAGGTTGTGGCAGAGGTGGGTGAGGTGGCACTCTGTTTTGGTTTTGGCCGCAGTTACGGCTTAACTACGTTTACAAGGTGAAATGCTGTCCCTTCAGGATTTAATCTAGGCTAATGTCTTGATTAAAATTTCCTGGGTGGTGTAGACAGTTTGCACTCAACTACTAACCTAAAGGTTGGGAGTTCAAACCCACCTGGGGGCACTGCAGAAGAAAAGCCTGGTAGTCTGCTTCCATAAAGATTACAGCTAAGAAAACCCTATGGAGCAGTTCAACTCTGTAATACATTGGGTTGCCATGAGTTGGAATCAACTTGGCAGCAACTTTTTTTCTTAATGTCGACGAATTTTTAGGTCTTTCCACTCCCATTATAGTGGGTGTATGCATGACAATAAATGCCTGACCTACATGCATTCCCTGTCTTTTCCATGAGAATATAAACCACATGGGCTGCTTTTATATCTGTCCATAGTGTGTGGTTCCATGATAGAAATTCAATTTTTGCTGTTTGACTTACTTTTTAACAAGGTTAGGAACAAAACCGTTCAACATTGTTGCATTCACGCCAATGAGAAAACTTACTTCTTCCCTATTTCATCCGAATTCCCTAAATAGTGCTGTTGCTGGGGAACAACCTGCCCAGAAGGGGAAAAATCCTAGTTAGAGTGAAGAGAGCCCATCATCCTTTGGGAAAGCAGCTAGGCTCGGTCTGATTCACACACACACTGAAGTCCTGCTTATCCCAGTATTTCCTCTTGTGTCACTGAAGATCCGTTAGCAGTGGATTTCTTGGCATTTGTGGCTGGCAGAAATGAGATGCCCAGGCCCAGCAAGTCAAGCCCACTGAGGGTTGAGTTTCAGCACAGGCAGGCTGGGTACCCCTCTCTGATGACTAGTTGGGAACAGCTCCAATTTATAAGGAGCTGTGTTAAACCAAACCAACCCATTGTTGTCGAGTTGATTCCAACTCTTAGCCACCCTACAGGACAGAGCAGAACTACCCCATACGGGTTCCAAGGCTGTAAATCTTTATAGAAACAGACTGCCACATCTTTCTCCTGCAGAGCGGCTAGTGGGTTCTAACCGCCGACCTTTAGGTTAGCAGCCAAGTGCTTAAACCGCTGCACCACCAGGGCTCCTTGGAGTTGTATTCGTCTAGTCAAAAATGATCCTTTAGTGTTCATTGAATACTACCTTCCGTAAGACAATTACAGTTCTGTTCTTAGCATTTTAATTTTTGCCCAGTGCACATAACACTGGGTCGTGTTTCCTTCTGTTGTATGTAGGGTCCCTATGAGGCGGAACAGGCTGATGGCACCTAGCAACAACACAAGAAGATGTAGTTCTATGAGGTTTACAGCAAAACCCTCAGCCCCCAGCCCCACGCCCAAGTTCTTACTCCCCAGAGGCAACCACTTCCAATTACTTTAATCATTTCTTTGGTAGTTACCTCACTAATTTTAAATAACATGCTTACAGTGTGATTTTTTTCTATTTTAGACATAGTCTATCAATTTTCCTGCTATGAAGAATGAAGATTTAGCTCTCTGATGCACACACACTCACACACACACTTCTTTTTCCCACCCCACCCCCAATTCTCCCACTATAGTTATATCACAACTTTTCATTAGATCAGTATGCATTGTTTACATAACTGTGAGGGTGTAAATAATATGCTTACAATGCTGAGTCATTTGGAGCAATGTAATTTTTTTGTTGAACAATTTTTCCCCTGAAGTTAATGATTTGCCAAAATTTTCTTTTCACTCAATTTTATATGTAACTCTCCGTAATTCCTCTCCAGACTATATCTCCTCTCACAGCTTCAAAATATACCAGGTGCTTGGTTGGCTTTACTTATTTTCAAGGAGCTCTGATGGCACAGTGGTTAAAGTGCTTGACTGCTAACCGAAAGGTTGGTGATTTGAACCCACCAGCTGCTCCGTGGAAGAAAGATTTGGCAGTCGGCTTCTGTAAAGATTTGTCGTTGTTATGTGCCATCAAGTCGGTTCCGACTCATAGCGACCCTATAAGACAGAGTAGACCTGCTCCATAGGGTTTCCAAGGAGTGGCTGGTAGATCTGAACTGCTGACCTTTGGTTAGCAGCCAAGCTCTTAACCACTATGCCACCAGACCTCCCCCACAAAGATTTACAGCCTTGGAAACCGTATAGGGCAGTTCTACTCTATCTTATAGGGTCACTATGTGTCAGAATCAACCCAAGAGTAATGGATTTACTTCTTTTCTTGGAACATCCCTCCTGGAGCCCTCATCCTCTTGCTGCCCTTTGAGGGTTGCAATCTGATCTGCTTTCAAGCTGCCTTCCTGGGATCTTCCTTAGCAATTATATTTGAAAGTCTCTTTTATAATGGAGAGTCTCCATTTTTCTCCCTGTTCTTGATTTACTCTCTTGGATCTTCTAATAGCTTTCCAAAAACGATGCATGAATTGGAGATAAATTTTAGAGAACATCTATGTCTAAAAACACAAAAAACAACAACAGCAAAAACTTTGTTGTCCCTAATAGATTGAGCATAGAAATAGTTTTTCTTCCAAATCGTGAAGTCATTTCTCCACTGTCTTCTAGTTTCCTATGTGGCTGTTGCAAAAGTCTGGGATTTTTTTGGATCCCTAATCTTTTATTTTGTGATCTTTTTTTTTTCTCCCTGGAAAACATTTGGGATTTTCCCATTTTCCCAGCATCCTGCAATTTTGTAATGCTGGGTCTTTGGGTCCTTTTTCATCACATAGTGGGCCCTTTCATTCTAGAAACTCAGGTCTTGCAGTTCTGGGAAATGTTCTCAAATTACTTCTCTGATAATCCCCTCCCCTTCATATTCTCTTTTGTTTTCTGGGACATCTCGTTTTTGGATGGACCTGCTGGATTGACCCTCTAGATTTTTGTGTGGGCAAGTGATGGCTTTTTGTTTTTATATATTCTTCCCTATTCTCTCTCTGTCTCTGTCTCTCTCACTCTTGCTACCTGGAATATTTATTCAACTTTATTTTGCAGTAATGACTGTGTCATTTCTGCAATTGTAGTTTTAATTCCCAGTAACTCTTTTTCATTCCCTGAATGTTCCTTTTTATGGCCTCTTATTTGCTGTAGAGGAGCAGTTTCTGTGGCAGTTGAAATTATAGACTAAGGAGACAAACTATAGCTCAACTTCTTAGCTAGCTCTGTGGCTTAGTTTCCTTAACCATAAAATGGGGATAGCAAGGGTTGTTGTGAGGACTCAGTAAGTTACTATAAAGCACTTGGAGCAGTGCCTCGCACCGTTGTAAATGCCCAGTACATGTCAGTTGTTATTGTTATGTGTGCGATATCGCCAGTCCTCTTAAGAGAATTACAGAGTCTTCCCTTGAACATCTTTTTCTACTTCCTGCTTTGTCTCTGTTTCTATTTCACTTCTGTTTATGTTTGTTTTTAGCTGTTTGTTTTGGTCTCTGTCCTTCACGTTAGAAGCTTGCCTCAAACAGCATCGTAGAACTCATAAGCCTTGGCTGACAGACGGGTGGTGGCCAGGAATCGAAGCCGCGTCTCCAACATGGAGGGCAAGAATTTTACCACTGAACCACCACCGCCCCTCTTATGTAGAACTTAACAAACACTCCGGTTTTCAGCCCTGCCTACACTCCCACTTCCAGAAATACGGTACCCTTGCCCACATTTCCTGGCTTTTCTGTGGTTCTGAGGTATAGACCTGCTTGCTTCTGGACTTTTTGCACTGCAAGCTTTGGTTTCAGCTTTCTCTGGTCTGCTGAGTTTATTGACATTTATTCAACTGCTCCCTAGCTCTAAAAGTTTGTAGCTGTTATCTCCTTTCATTTTTTTTTTAATCCTTATAAATTTATGCAGCTTTTTTTTTTCATCCTTTTATTGTCATATTTGTAGAGCTTGAGGAGGGTGCCGAGGTACACATGTGTGTTCAATCTGCCACTTTACACAATTACATTTGTCATTGAATTTCTAGTATTTCTGGATTCTGCACCAAGAAAAAAAAAAATTGCTGTTGAGTCGATTCTGACTCATAGTGACCCTATAGGATGGAGTAGAACTGCCCCATAGGGTTTCCAAGGAGCAGCTGGTGGATTTGAACTGCTGCCCTTTTGGTTAGCAGCCAAGCTCTTAACCACTGCACCATCAGGGCTCCAGATTCTGCACAGTGAACATTAAATAATGAGGATCACAATCCAGATAATAAATCAATTTCCTTGGTCTACGAAGATGCTGTGGCAGGGTCTGCCACGGAGGGATTTGAGCTCTGAGTCTTGGGAAGGGATTTCCCTGATCCTCAACACACTCTCAGTGTGTGATAAGCTCCTCACACTTGTGGATTGGCTGGTAAGACTCCAATGAATAGTGTGTTTTCTCATGACTACCATTTATTGGATGTATAACCTTGGACAAGTTACTTACCATCTCTGGCTTCAATTCTTTCCTTTGTGAAAAAGAAATTCTACTTCTAAGCTTTGTGTGAGGCTTAGATATTATAAACCGTAAAACTCTGTACAGATATTGGGAATTTTTAATGGTCCCTGGGTATTGCAAATGGTTAATGTGCTTGGCTGCTAACTGAAAGGTTGGTGGTTCAAGCCAACCAGAAGTGCCTCAGATGAAAGGCCTGATGATCTACTTCCAAAAAATCAGCCATTGAAAACCCTGTGGAGCAGAGTTCTACTTTGTCACACATGGAGTTGCCATGAGTCATAATTGACTCCATGGCAACTGTCTTATATTTTAGTTGCTCCCCTTCTTGGCTCCCAGACATACCAACCTGTGTCTATCTCATAGTACAAACCTCACTAGAGTTAAATTCCGTATTCCCCTGTTCTTCCCACATTAGGCTGAGTGGCTTCTAAGTAGATGTATTGCCCATGATTTACTCAGCTTAGTATCTTTAAGTCCTAGCATAGGACATGGTACATGATAGGTTTTCCCTAAAATGTTGGATGAATAAAGAGAAGACAGAGCTATCTGGCATAGGGATTGAACCCACAATCTTGGTCCTTGAGCCATAACTTTTAACTAACTACATGTCATTAAGGGAGCCCACTTCCATGAATGAGAAAACCCATTCTTCATGGGCTCTGAGCAGCCACAGGCTGGTTGTTACTGCTGGCCTTCAGTACCTGGGGGCAGACCTGAAAAATGATACCCCTGCTAAGCCTGACTCCACATCCTATTACCCATCCCTTAAGCCATATGTTTAACAACTTATATTTAATAAATACAGCAGCAGAATCTGATTATAGCAAGCCCAGTGATAGTTAAACTCGATTGCCAGGGAAGTAGAATTAGAATCCTGAATTGTTTTTATGTATTGCAATGGGCAATTGGCATGCCTCTTCCATATGGTGCTGACTCTGTCTGGACTGCACAGCCCATTCCCCGTCAGATGGTCCCATTTTGGGTCAGTGATGATTGCAGGGAACAATGTGTAGAGGCAGGTTGTCCCCAAGGGAGTCCATTAGATTTCTGTTATTTCCCCCCAGTCGCTTTCCCACTGCAGACCGATGGACTTGGGCACAGTTGGGCTTGCATCCTTACATTTTTAATCGGCATATTGGTATTTATGATTCTGGCTCTGTCCAGGCCTTCAGAAAGGCAGAGACAATGGCAAGAAGAGAATACATGGCTCATATAAAGCTTAGCGGAGATTGTTTTCACGCTTCCAAAGGCGGAGATGGGCTCTTTTATTTGCAGCAGTTCACCTGCTTCCAGCTGTCACCGTTCTGAGCATCCACAGAGCTGCCGAGAGGGGAGGGGGCTGCCTGCTGCTCAGCCTTCAAAGTGACATTTTCCCTTCTCAGACCACCCTGTCATGCCCCAGAATGCATTCTCCTTCCTCTGGAGGCTGCCTGTGGAGTGTTTTCCATCCCTTGCCCTGGCAGGAAGATGTGGCTTCCTCTCCCATCATTGAATGGAAATTATAGAAACTTTCCTAAAGTTGTTCCTCTCTGGCTCACCTGTTTAACTTATTAATAAAGCAGTTCTGCAGCTTCCAGGGGAAAGTGGCCTGGTATGAGCCTGAGGTCACACTTGCAAAAAAGGAGTCCATTCAGATTCCAAGAAGAGACATACACCTCTCTTGGTGCCCCTTGCTAAGGCTTTTGTGAAGGCTTTTAGAGTCTATTACTGGGAAGCTGGCTTTGGCACATTATGAATATCAATAAAGTTCACATCCCCATTCTCCCTATCATAAAGGACCATTCATGCACCAGTGTGGTGGAGACAATACGTCGGCTTCCCTGCCCAGCCCCATTCCCTTCCTTGTCAAGAGGCATCAGCTCAGTGAGGAGCTTGGGCAGTCTAGCTTTAAGTAATTACTCTGAAACCTGGCCTCTTGAGCCAGCAGTCACTTCTGTGAGTGTGTCTGTCACATGTCCTTCATGAACTCCTTCTCTAGACAATCTTTCCTTCTTGTAGTTATCTTTCCTTCTTGCTCTCTTTTTGTATTTTTTTTCTAAGAATTCACAGCCAGGCTGACTCTGTCAGGGATGGTTGAAACATGACTGTCACCCCCTAGCTTAATGGCCAGGATACTAAGTCCTTTGGCTTCCATAGAAACGCCAAATGCTTTCTGCCTGGAGTTTACAGATGTCTTGGAGTCATAGAACCTTCTTATTTAAAAATAAAATTAAACCTCCTTGCTTGAGCAGTAAAGTCTTAATGGCCTACATAAGCAAATGGCAATAAAGCAAAACAAGTGCTGGTTTATAGCCAACCATTCATGTGAAAGAGGTGTATAAAATAATGATAATTGTCATAACAACAAGTAGGTATTAGGGAAGGAAGGCTGGCTATGGGGGCTATAATAAAAGTGTCTTTCCCATTAATTTGATTCCCTTTGCCACGCCTGTGAGGCAAGTGTGATACCTGTCCTGCTTGTGTGGGCACCTGCACTGACTTGGACCACATTTTTTGATGTGGGCCTTGATTGTGCGTAGCTGCGTGGTGAGGATGAGGCTATCATCTGGACCCAGGTGAAGGGAAGAAGTTGGTCTCCTTGCCCTTCTACTGTGTTATCTCTTTAATGCCGGAGTTACCCCATTGTAGTCAACTGAGTTATTCTGCTGAGGCCTGTGTGGTTAATGTCCAGGTCTTAGTCATTTCAGAAGAGCCATTCTCAGACAAGGACTACTTGCTCTCTGGAGAGAAGCCTAGAAGTATTTTAGTGTGCTTTAGGGTATTGGGAGGATGCCTGGATATTGCAAATGGTTAACACACTAAGCTGCTAACCAAAAGATTGGAGGTTCAACTCCACCCAGAGGCGCCTTAGAAGAAAAGTGGTGATCTGCTTCTGAAAAAATCAGACTTTAAAAACCCTGCTGTGCACAGTGCTATTCTGACACACTTGAGGTCACCAAGAGTCAGAACTGACTCGACAGCAGCTGGTACTGGTAGTGTATTGGAAGTTACAGGTGTTTTTGGCTACTTGGCAGTAGCAAGGAGCTAGGCAAGGCAGCACACCTGTGGTGTACCCTTGATTGACCAAAAGAAAAAAGAAAAAGTCCTTTGGCAGCAGGATTATCTAGCTTTATATTATTTTGTATGTTCACATCCCTTTTGACTTTCCTCTTTTGTTCTTCCCAGCCTTCAGTAAAGTCTTATTTAAATGTTCCCCCTGGTCTCAGCTGTGCTACCGAGTTGGCAGGGCAGGGCTCTGGCTCGTGTTTGGCTCAGAACAGTAAGTAGGAGCAGCTCTGTCCCCAGACCAGCAGTGGTGGCCCTCGTAATTAGCAAAAGATTTCTCTTAGGTGGCGTTTTCCAAAGTGGCTTACATATAATATGAATTCTGTTTGGATATTAGTAAGCCTTATGGGGAAAAAGAGTACCATGGCCAACTGAGTTTGGGGAAGGCTGGGTTAAACAGCTTTAAATGGGTTTATCCCAAGCAAGACTTCTCAAGGCCTTTAAGGTGTTATGAGCACTATGGATCTCTAGGACAAGGTCAGAGTTGTGGAGTGTTTCTCAAACCTATTTGACAGTGGAACACTTTTTCCAGAAACATTTTGCTGAATCAGTGTTGCTAGGAAGACGCTCTGGGAAATTTCACCAAGGGAAGATGAATCTTGGAGAAAAGTCTAAGCTAATCAGTTCAGCTGCCCTTTCCCCCTTGGATCTGGGCTTTATTTTACTAAGGAAGATGACATTTTCCTTGCCTCAGAGATAATGTTGCCACACAGATAAAATATGAAAATATATCTGCAATTTCACCAGATCACCTAAGCCAAATTCCACAGGTGAAGTATCTCTAAAAAATAGTGAAAATAATGTTGCGTTAGTGTTGTCGAAAACTCGGTTGAATTCCTGGTCCTCCTATACACAAGCTAAATGACCCTGGGGAAGTAATTGAGTCTTTGTAAGCCTCAGCTTTCTCATCTATGAAACGGAGAATAAGCAGACTTACCTGGTAGTGTCATGTGAAATGCCATGTGTAAAAGCACTTTCTAAAATGCAAGACTTTCCACAGTCTAAGGAATTATTTTTATTCTGTGAAATCCAAAATGGAAAAAAAGACCCTTGTCCTAGAGGACAGTCTTGGTGATGGTGGGGCTAAATTTCTATTGGTCTTCTCTGGAGGTCAAGTTGTTCTTGCCCAGTAAGAGCCCAGAGCAACATGACGATGCTTTTTTTTTCCTTTCTTTTTTAAAATTTTTATTGTGGTGAAAAAATATATAACAAAACATTTGCCATTTCAGCCATTTTCACGTGTACAATTCAGTGACATTAATTACGTTAGCCTGTTGTGAAACACCCACCACTGTCCGTTTCCAAATTGTTTCATTACCCTTAACAGAAACTCCATGCCCCTTAAGCAGTACCTCCCCATTTCCTCTCCCACCTGCCCCTGGTAACCACTAATAAACTTGGATCTCTGTGCATTTGCATATTCTAGGTATTTCATGTAAGTGGGATATTCCAGTATTTGTCTTTTTGTGTCTGACTTATATACTCAGTATAATGTGTTCAAGGTTCATCCATACTATAGTATGTATCAAGACTTCATTTCTTTTTATGGCTGAATAATAATACATTCATTGTATGTATATACTACATTTTGCTTATCTATTCACTGTTGATGGACACTTGTGGCTATAATGCTGCATGGGAGTACTTTCTTAATCACTGTTATATTTCTAATACTTGGCATCCAGTAGATGCTTGATAAATATTTGTGGAATGAACAAGCACTCCTTGTTTAACCTCTCTTCTCCCCAATATCAGTTGCACAGGTTCATAGAATCTTTGGGCTGGAAGGGCCCCTGAGATATCATCTAGAACCAAAAAAACCAAACCAAACCCACTGCTGTCAATTCCAACTCATAGTGACCTTGTAGGACAGAGTAGAACTGCCCCATAGAGTTTCCAAGCCTGCAAATCTTTACAGAAACAGGCTATCACATCTTTCTCCTGCGGAAAAGCTGGTGGGTTGGAACCACTGACCTTTCAGTTAGCAGCCAAGCGCTTTAACTGCTGCACCACCCAGGCTTCTTTCATCTAGAACAGTAGTTCCTAAGTGTTGATCTGGGACTAATGAAGACTTGCCTACATGAGAATCTTCTGAGAGCTCATTAAAATAGAGATGTCAAGCTCTATCCTGGGAATTCTGATTGAGTGGATCTGAGGCAGAGCCTGGGAATCTGCATTTTTAACAGATTCCCCAGGTGATGGCATGCAGCAGGTCTGTACACGGATCCAGCCTTTCCCACTCTCTTCGTGCAGAACCACGGCTAACACATTGCAGGAAAGAACCCATTTCCTAAAGACCTCCATGGACATTTTTCAGCCTCCTTCACTAGAGACGTTCTGAATATCAGGTGGTCATGTAAGACATCTGCGACTCAGGGCATCTTGGTTCCCTCTTTCATTTACTCATCTATTCCTATAAACATGTATTATGCTCCTCCATGCGCCAGACACTGTGCTAGTTTATTCTATGACATTCCTTCTCAGGAGATCCCTTGCCATCACAAACCACATGATTTTAAATCCCTACTTTTTCCTTTTATGATTAAGTAGAGATAGAAGAACGTTCTCCTTTATGCTTTACTGTTTGCTTTTCTCTTTTGGGGGGGTTATCTCTAAAGTAAGGAGGAAATTTTTCTTCCCATAAATGATGAATCGCTGAATGCTTCAGAATCATGGGTCAAACAGTGTGGAGGGGCCTTGAGACACCGTCCTGGGCCTTCAGCAATGTCAGGTAGCATCACCCCAGTTTCCCCACTTGCAAACAAATAAATAAAAGTCAGGAACATTAAGCAATTTCCCAAGGTCGGAATCAGGAGATGCCAAAGTGGAGTCTAGGCTGCCTATCTTCTAATGCAAACCCTTTTATTTCTTAAAATGATGTTTATTCTGAGTTTTTGATTCTAAAATAATATATGTGAGAGCAATATTCTTTAATTTCAAAATACTACCTTTCCAGTATTCATCTGGCTGGCTTGAGGAATGGGCCTTTTCTTCTGCAGGGCTCATAATTACTTATTGACATCTTATATTCACCAGAGTAGGCTATGAATAAATATTACACACCCCCCAAACAGAGCCAGCCAATATCTATTAAAGGTAGATGAGTAAAATCTTGGGAACTGTATTCTCCTAGGCTGTAGTAAGCCTCAAGTTGTTCCCAGTGTCTCTCGAGCCCTGGAAGGTGCAAAGCTGCCCCCTGAGCCCTGCTTCTCCTGTCTTTACTGCATCTGTTCCAGTGATGCTTGGTTCATCTGTCACCAGCAGACTCCACAGTTGGTGGGGAGACAGGTTCCCAGGCAGTTCTGAAAGCTGTCGTGGCAACTGCTGCAGTAGGGGTGCATCAGCTGGGGGCCTCTCTGGGCAAAAAGAAAAACCCAAACCCAGTTGCTGTTAAGTTGATTCTGACTCATGACAACCCCATGGGTATCAGAGTAGACCTGTGCTCCACAGGATTTTCAGTGACTGGTTTTTTGGAAGTAGATCGCCAGGACTTTCTTCCAAGATGCTCCAAACTTTCCCATCTCAGCCAAGCAGATTAACTGTTTGCTTCACCCAGGGGCTCCTTTTCCTCTAGGCCCCCAACTTAAACTTCCACAGGGCCCAAGGCTGGTGCTGCCCTTCCGTGGCAAGTCACCTTCTGTGGGTGGGTGGATCCATATCCCTGACCTCTGTGTTGGAGGGACAGGTTAATCACAGATTGCATTTTTCATTTTAAATGAAGTTTGGCTATATTTTATTGTGTTCTGTTGAAGGGTGTCTAGATAAACTAAGTGCCTTCATTTGCTCACATTTATCCATAAGTCAGCAGAAGGGGTGTGAGCACCAGAGAAGGCCTCGTGACCAACAGCAGAGAGACTCACATCCTGGGAGACATTATGGAATAGGACTGTGGTGACTATGGTGACCTTCACAAGGGCAGTGGCAAGCCTGAGATTTCCTGTATTTTCTGACTCAGCAAAATTGAATGCCTTGTGGCCCCAAGGAAAGGGCAAACTGCCCTACCTTTTTTTTTATTTTTATTTTTGCCTAGCATGTAGAAAAGATTCTTGATTTGGTGAGGCTGCTGGTCTTTGTTCTTTTCTATCTCTGTTGATAAAAATATTGTTGATATTTTTATGTGTAATAAACATCATGAGTTTTCACCATGTATTGGTAGTGTAAGAATTTAAAATACTCCCTTACTTTGTTAGCAGTGCATCTTCTGAAATTCAGGGGATCTAAAGAAATTAACTTTTTGAATGTCAATAAAACCAGTTGCCACTGAATCAGTTTCACTCATGGTGACCCATGTGTGATCACCAGGCCTTTCTTCCCCAGCACTGCTGGGTGGATTCGAAACACCAACCTTTTGGTTAGTAGCCGAGCACAAACACAGAAGTGTTTGTGCCACTCAGGGACTTTGAACATCAATAGATGCTACTAATTAAGAAATTGATAAAACGTCCATCTTTTCCTCTCCCTTCTCCGGCTCCTTCACTCCGTCAGCTGGTTCAAATCACTTAAAAATAAAAGTATTTTCTGTACAAATAACAATAGTTTCGATCTTCGTATTAATTCAGATTTCTTGCCTGCCTCTTCCTCTCTCCGGGGCCGCTGCCTCTCCTCACCGCCTCCCTTACCCCCAAGAGAGTTGAAATTAGGGAACTTTTTGCTCTATTTACAAACCTGTGAACACAGGACCAGCCCAGCAGTCTGACACTTGGTGCCTGTCCCCTGAGTGTTCACAAGGACATTTGCATATTTCCTGAGGAGGAGAGTCATAGAAAGCCACCAGTGTCAGCCGCATGGCCACCCTTCAGGGATAACTGGAGTGGAAGGACATGCTTGATTGTGTCTCAGCTTGGGATTTATTTTGATGCTGCGAAGTGGGGAGTGGAAGGGGACAGTCTAGGGCAAAAGGAAGACAGATGAATGGTTAATGGAGGCTGAAGTGGCAGATTGAGAGCGAGCACAAACACACTAGACAGACCGATGGATTGATAGATTGGACCAGGAGATGTAAATAGGACAGTTTATCTAACCTGTTTAGGGTCTCTCCTTCTTATCTATCCATCTATTTATTCATCTGCCTTATTCATCTCACGGACTGCTAGGGGAACAGACAGATAACATGAGCAGGACGGATTAGCGGCAGGTAGAGAGTCCCGTGGCGTCACCTGGCTTCAGGGGAGTGGAAGGGGCCTCAGGATCTGGAGGACAGTTTGCAGTTGCTTCCGTGGGGGATTAACTGGCCCCTTCTGTGCCCCAAATGAAAACAAGACCAGCACTCAGACGGAGAAGGTAAATCAGGCCTCTGAGTGCCTGCTCCTCACCCTCCTTCTCTAGGCCCCGCCTCTGACAATGTGCAGGTGTTCTGTTCTCGGCCCCAGAAAGTGGACAGCTGCCAATCTGAGAAGGAAGCTGAGAGAGCAGGGCTTGGTGCTGGCATATATTTTTATCCCAAAGCCTTGCTTTAAATTCCAGTCAGGCTTCCACTCTTGCAACATCAACAGGGGAAAGGAAGAGGGTGAAAAAAGAGAAGAGGAGCTAACGTGCTCTGGCTGTTTCGGAAAGCTGTCAGCTGTCAGGTCTACTTAACTGACAACCTGGTCTCCACAGCAGAGGAGCCTGGCGAGAGGGAGGGCTGGCCTGGGGCTGAGGGAGGGGACATGGATACCACACTGCAGGGTGAGCGCCCCTGCCACCCACGCACCCTGCAGTGGGCCTGTCAGGGGCACAGGAGTGTGGTGGGGTACGCTCTCTGTTCTCCTGGCCATCCTGGGAATGAGGACGCAGGGTACAAAGGGTGCTGTGTTGTGGAGAGGTCAGGTCATCTCAGGACATCCAACACAGGAGAGGCTTCTTAGGGATAAGGCAGCAAGACAGGGGAGGAAGAAGAGGAAGAGGAGGGTGAGGATACTCAGAGATTTCCAGAGCTCAGGCCCCTACAGCTACATGGGTGAAGGGGAATCCTATATTCCATCCTTGTCACACTGCGATTGAGTAATGATCTTCAGGCTAGCTAGCAGCAACTCCAAGGACGAGCAGGCCCCTGCCTCCTCTCATCTACTCACCCTGGCTTCCATGATTCCCTTCTTTCTCTTCTTCTCCTTTCCTTTTGCTGGTCTTAAACTCTTATGTATGAAATTCCTTTGAATCCCAGGATAATCTTTTTCAGGGCAAATTCTTGTGTCAAGTGGGAAGACAGAGCTGGGCTTGGTTCCAGTCCCTACTACTTACGCATGTGTGACCTTGACTGTAGTCATACTACTTACTCATATGTGATCTTGGGCAAATCAGCCTTCTTATATCTAAAAGGGAGATAATAATTCCTAACCATGGATCAAACAAAACTGCATATATGAGACATTTCATATGCTATAGGGCCTTTAAGACATGATTCTTCCCTGATTTATCTTTGTTTCCTTGACAGCCCTTAGCACAAAGACTTACACAGAGTAGGCTCTCACTCTAATAGTCAAACGAGCAGAATAAATACATGGATGAACAAATATAGTAGAGGAATATTTCTCTGTGTTTGATCATGGAACATCTGGGCCCCATTCCAGACCTACAGAATCAGAAACTCTGGGTGGAGTCTGGGAAACTGTGCTTTCAGTTAGCTGCTCAGATAGTCAATGTTGCAAATAATTGGGAAATTTCTAAGTAGGAAAGCCAAGGGCATATAACAAGGTTTTGTGATGTGTTTCAAGGGTAAGGACTGTCTCACTCATCACTGAAACCCCTGCACATAGCACAGTGCCTGCTACACAGAACAGGCACTCAGTAAAGGTTTGGTGGATGAATGGATTACTAGAATGATACCTCAGGACAAAGCTCTATTTCTAGAGTGTTACAATCAACTTTTTGGTAAAAAAGAAGGCTGTTGGAGATTCAATAATGAATAAGCGTAGTCCCTGCCCTCAACAAAGTCATATACAGACATGATTCTAAGACCTAGATAAAGAACATCTGTAGAACTATACATGGGGGCATTATTCAAAAAGAGAGAAATATCTAATGAGATAGGGCAGGGCTAAGACCAGGGTGAGGCAAGCGAGGGGCTTAGGACACAGAATTTAAGAAGGCACTACTCACTCTCGGGTTTGTGTAATTGCCCCCTTAAATTTTCACCCTAGGTGCCTTGCTTGGTTCACCTAGTCCTGGCCCTGGGGTAAGAGGAGGGGTTAGGAGAGGTTTCTGGAAGGAGCTCATCAAGTCTGAAAAGAAGACGAAGAAGTTTGCCAGCTGACTCTTAAGGAGAAAGGCATTGCAGGCAGAGGGAAGAGCGTACACAGAGCAGAGGTAAGCATCTGCCCACATTTGGAGGTGGCAAAAAAAAAAAAAACAACTATTGCTGTCGAGTCGATTCTGACTCATAGCGGCCCTATAGAACAAAGTAGGGCGGCCCCATAGGGTTTCCAAGTTGCAGCTGGTGGATTCAAACTGCTGACCTTTTGGTTAGCAGCCAAGATCTTAACCACTCGCCACCAGGGCTCCTTTGGAGGTGGCTGGAGAGTAAAATTAAAAGTGGAGAATGGGGAGAGATGACCAAGATGAGGAACAGAACACGGAGGGTCTTGTCAGCCGTATTAAGGGCCTTGGAACTTGTTCTATTGGCTCTGGGAAGCGGGGAGGTGATGTGGTCATTTTGTGCTTCCAACAGAATACTCTGGTCAGTTTCTAGATGCTGTGCTAACCAATTCATAGACAATTTGAACCACAAATGAGAGTCACATATATAACTAAATTTTCTAGTAGCCACATTAAACAACTAAAAGTAAAAAGAAAAATTAATTTTAATAGCATATTTTCATTTAACCTAATATTTCTAAAATCCAAAATACACTCATTATAATCATTTCAACACGTAATCAATGTTAAAAAGATATTGATGAGATATTTATTTTTGTACTAAGTCTTCCAAATCCAATGTGTAATGTATACTTACAGCACATCTCAGTTTGGTCCAGCCACATTTCAAGTGCCCAATAACCGCATGTAGTTAATAGCTACAGTATTGAATAGTACAGGTCTTACGAGTCCTGGAGTAGTGCAAATGGTTAACAGCCGGAAGGTTGGTGGTTCAAGTCCACCCAGAGGTGTCTCAGAAGAAAGGCCTGGTATTCTACTTCTGAAAAATCAGTCATTGAAAACCCTGTGGAGCACAGTTCTACCCTGACACACATGAGGTCACCATGAGTCAGAATTGACTTAACAGCAACTGGTTTAAAGGATGGGCTCCAGAGGCTAAAAAATAGAGGCAGGCTTTTGCAAGGATTCAGGGTAGAGATGATAAAGTTCTAATCCAAAGTTTTGATAATGGGAATGGAGAGAAGGTGACAGATGGTCAAATGACTTAGCTGTTCCTAGTCTTTGTTTGTGAAATTGAGATATCATATTTTTACACAAATAAAGCATTGCTTCTACGTTTGTTTGCCGACTGTGCCCTCCCCCTGCGAGGTATTTTCGTAAGCGTGCTCTGCTAATTTCTTTTTTTACAGAAACATGTAAAAAAAAAAAAAATTGGTGTGGCGCTTATGAAAATACCTCACGGGTGGAGGGTGCAGTTGACAAACAAATGTAGAAGGTGCATGTTGTTTGCTTAAAAATACGGTAACATTATTCACCTTCCCTGCCTTATATAAAGATTTTTCTACATCATGTACATAAAGCAGTCAGCCCAGGCTGGCAGAGAATGTGTGCTTAGCCAGTATTGTTTGCCTTCATCAGGAACAAGAATTAGCATCCCACTTGAGTGAGTGGTGTCTAAAACACTGCATGGCACAGTACCAGGCATGGACTGTGGGCATGAGAGGAGTCACTGCATAGTAGCTCCACTGTCCTACCCAGGGGTCTCTCTACACATCACCCAAGTGAAGGGAGTGAGTACCTACCTGCCTTTCATGGGAATGTGGGAGTGTGCAGAGAAGCCAGTCCAGAGAGGCAGGGAAGCAGAATTGCTGACATTCTGGGCAGCGACCACTCTATCAGCAGCCAGCAGTTGGCAGCGGCTGCAGATGATTGAGAACCAAACAGCATAAAGGGAGGAGCGTGAACATCGTGGAGTGCCAGGCTGGCATGGTTAAGTGCAAGAATGTTTCCCCAGAGCCCACATTCCCTGCCTTAGGTTGGCATGGTCAGGCTCTCTCAGGGAATGCCCCCAGCCAAACCCCTGTGCACAGATGAACAGCTTCTATGTACATTGGGAGAAGAGAAAAAAATACGTTTCGTGTAGGTGTGGGATACAGTCCTGCAGACAGCATTGCTCTGTGCCTGAGGAGAGAGGGTAGGGAGGAGGAAGATAGGTCATTTTCAACCCCATGAGAAGTCCATGCAGGGTGTCTAAAGAATAACATAGAGGCTAAAACTCTGCTGCCTTATTAGGTCCTGATCCCAGGCAAGTCCTCCTAGTCTCACCAAGGTGACTTTCAGATGAATATTTGTTTATTTTCAAAATGATTATTCTGAACAACCGAAGTCACTGGGTAGATGCTGAGAATCTAAAAAAGTTACCAAGTAATTAATGCCTAGAGCTTGTGAAAAGTGCAGCTCACCCTGAGGTTCCATCTGACTCATAGGAATTTGCTATCTCTGTATTAGTAAGGGAAGGCCAACAGTTGTAACAAACAACCCCAACATCCACTTGGATGACACAACAAATGATTGTTTGTGTAACTGTCTGATGTGTAGGAGCAGATGTCCTGGACAGCTCTCTTCTCAGCACCAATCCAAGGGCCCTGGTTCCTTCCATCTCACGGCTCTAACTTTCTCCATATCCTCAGAGCCCTTTCCCTTCTGCTAGTAGGAGGTGGAAGAAAGAGGAGGATTGCATGTCAGAGCATCCATGGGTCAGTCCTGGGAGGGGGTACATCACTTTTAACCAATCCTTGTATCCAGAACTCAGGCACATGGCTATGCCTACCTTCAAGAAAGGCTGGCAAATATAGACTAACTATGTGCCAGGAAGAAAGGATAAGTTTGTTAAACACTAGTCAGTCTTTGCCACAATTAGTCGCTCTTTCTTTCTCTCTGATGAGACTAAGATATGCTGTTCTTGATCTGATTGACCCTGGAGGTTTGAGAGCCAGGAGACTGCAGGAGAGGGGCAATAGTAATCAGAGGGTGATGCTCTGGAGTTGCAAGGTGATTATTAATCAGGACAATGTCATGGTCAAGAAGTTACAATGCCAAGCTACATTTTTTTCTCTCTTATATTCCAGACCTATTTGTCTTGAGTCAATGGAAGGTCCTGCAACCAGAGTGTCAACAGAGCAAAGGACCAGGCTAGTCTCCCCATCACTAATTGGAACCAGGTTTTCATCCTTGTGCCTCATCCCCACCCCACCAGACGAGCTTACTGGATTACTTTTTGCTTTAAAAAGCAACTCTGAAGGTCCAAAAGAAGCAATATTATCTGCCAAGGTGTGGGGATTCCAGACAGCGAGACACCGTGACAGTCCAGGTGGGGTGATAATAGAGATGGTCATTGTAACAGATGTTATGATGCCCCACACAGGTTCCTTCTTCAGGGTGACACATACATCCACTAGTTGCTTGGAATATCAACTACTAACTGTTCACAGCTATGCCTATCGTTAAGAATTGCCTTCCGTCACAAGGAACTACCTTGCCTAAAGTTATGCGTCCTCCCAGGAAGGTGGTCCATGGCCAGTGACTGCCTAATTTGGGTATTGTGGTTGATGAATTATTTCTGTGTGTGGCCTTTCTAGCCATGGTCTTGTAACTGTCACCCAGGTGACTGGGTGGGACTGTGTAATAGGGTAATTGTGGCCCACCAAGGGGATTGGTCAGTTTTGCCTTAGAAGAGGGCCAATTCCAGAGCAGAGAGGAGGATCCTACCACCACCAAGGAAGAACAGCCAGGAGTGGGGAGTGTGTCCTTTGGACCCAGGATCCCTGCACTGAGAAGCTCCTAGAAGCTGGAGACTGAGAGAGAGAGAGAGAGCAAGCTGTAACCCTGAAGGCGGTGAGAAGCAGTGGCAAGAGAGACCTGGCAGCAGGAGATGGCACAGTGGGCTTCCTGGCCCACAGAGAGAGAGCTGAGTGTCTTTGGAGAGATACCTAGGGCCTGCAAGTATGGTTGCGAAGCGGCTGTCCTGATGAAAGAACTGTATCCTGAGTGTCCCTGAGCCTGAATTGTAACTGTTATTTCTGCTATAATAAACCCCATAATCGTGAGTATGGTCTTTGAGTTCTTTGTGGCCATTGCAATGAATTATCGAACCCAGCAGAGAGGTAGAGAGTGCTGTGTGAGGGATAGTTGGTGTTAGAATTAGTAAAGATGGTGGAGAGAGGCGGCTTGTCTGGCCTCCACCTCATGGAAGTTAGTCTCGTGCTGTTGATCTTGGTTCTTCTTCCTCCTTGTGGGATTGGAGGAAGTCAGACACAGCCCCCAAGCCATTTTTACAGGTATATGGAAGTTTGGCCCTCTTGCCTAAATTTAAGACAACTCTGAAGTGCCATTCAGACTCCAGAGCTCCTTGTGGAATCAGTTTAGGCATCAGTTACAACTTCGTTGCAAGTCAGCTTCTCCCTCTGTCTAGTCCTGCCTTCTTCACTTACAGATGTATCTCCCAAGAGCTTTCCCCAATAAACCCTCTACAAGCAACTTAACTATCTAAGAGTTAGTTGATGTAAGACATGATCTTGGGAAGTAGACTTCAAAATGGAATTTTTTAGGTGAGTTTATCATTGGCTCTTTTGTGCATTTTTGGAGGCCAAAGGGTGGAATGTTATGGAATTGAATTGTATCCCCCCAAAAATATGCGTCAACTTGGCTAGTCCATGATTTCCAGTATTGTGTGATTGTCCACCATTTTGTCATCTGATATAATTTTCCTATCTGTTGTAAATCCTACCTCTATGATGTTAATGAGGCAGGATTAGAGGCAGTTATGTTAATGAGGCAGGAGACAATCTACAAGATTAGGCTGTGTCTTAAATCAATCTCTTTTGAGAGATAAAAGAGAGAAGTGAGCAGAGTGACATGGGGAACCTCGTACCACAAAGAAACAAGAGCCAGCATCCTTTGGACCCAGGGTCCCTGCTCTGAGAAGCTCCTTAGCTGGAGAAGATTATGACAAGGACCTTTCCCCAGAGCCGACAGAGAAAGAAAGCTTTTGCCTGGAGCTGGCATCCTGAATTTGGACTTCTAGCATCTTAGACTGTGGGAGAATAAATTTCTCTTTGTTAAAGCCATCCACTTATGGTGTTTCTGTTATAGCAGCACTAGATAACTAAGACAATGATGTTTCAAGGGAAGGTCTGAAGGACACTCCAAATGTCAAAGCAGTAAGCAATGCACTGGTGAGAGGGGCATCACCTTAGTGATGCTGTCCACTATAGACCAGGGCTGATGGTAGGAGACGCTAATACAAAACCCTGCTTCCTAATAACAACAAGCTTGGTTGGATGCCCAAGACAATAAAGGTCCAGATTATGGCACTAAACCTTTAGAGGCAAGGCAGTTTCCATTATTGCAATGAAGCAAGGTGGCTACAAATATTACATGTGGCAAAATTCAAGTGGCATTTGGCATAGAGGGATACCTAATCTTTAAAGAGCTGTGGAGATAGTAATGGTACTTGATGTTTCCAGAGGCAAGTTAGATGAGCAGTCAACAAGGATATTGCTTAATGTGCACAAGCAAGAGATAACAAGGATGGATGATAAGATGGCTGAAGGGAGCCTCCTAAATTAAAGTTCATGTTTCTTTGTCAAGTTTCCAGACCAGAGTCAATTCTCAGACCCACAACACTGGAGGCAGAAAAAGAGTCTGGTTTCCTATGAAGAGTAATCCTGCAACTCCATAGCAATTGTATTAAGTTGAAATTCCTCCAGTCCTTACTCGAAGGAACTATGGCCATTTACTTGACTAACATTCCATTTGGGGACAGGGAAATACCCAGAGTTTTCAATGATTGTTGGACACAGGGTCTGAATTGACATTGATACCCAGGGACCTAATATGGCTCAATGGCTCCCTGTTAGAGTGAGGCTATATGGGGTCAGGAGATAATTGGGATCCTGAAGCCAAGGTCTGGCTCACAAATGGGCCCACTGGATTTATGGATTCATCTAGTTATCATGTACTGGGATAAATGGGGTAGACATACTTGGAATTTGGGAAAACCCCTCACATTGGTTCCTTAACCTACAGGATTCCTGATTTCAAAATTTACTACCAAGTTATAGTAATCCAGACAGTGTGATGCTGGGTTAAGATAGACAAATAGATCAATCAAATAGAACTCAAAGTCCAGAAATAAACTCATATATTTATAGTCATTTGATTTTTGAAACATGTGCCAAGACTATTCAGTGGGAAAGGAAAAGTCTTTTCAACAAGTTGTGCTGATTCGACTGTATATCTACATACAAAAGAATAAAGTTGGACCCCTTTATCACCCCATATACAAAAACTAACTCAAAATGGGTCAGAGACCTAGATGTAAGAGTTTGTAAAACTGTTTGTTAGAAGAAAACATAGGCGTAAACTACACGACCTTAGGTTAGGTGATATTTTCTTAGATACGATGCCAAAGCATAAGCAACAGAAGAAAAAAATAGATAAACTGGATTTCATCAAAATTTAAAACATTTGTGCATCAAGAAGCACTACAGGAAACAAAAAGACAATCCATGGTATCGGAGAAAATATTTGTAAATTATTTATCAGATAAGGAACTTATATCAAGAATATGTAAAGAACACTTATAACTCAACACTAAAAAGATAAATAACTCACTTTAAAAACGGGCAAAGGACTTGAACAGACGTTTCGCCAAAGATATACAAACAGCCAATAAGCCTATGAAAAGATGCTCAGCATCATTAATCATTAGAGAAATGCATGCGAGAACCATGAGATACCACTTCACATCCACTAGGATGGCTTTAATAAAAAAGTCAGATAATAACAAATGTTGGCAAAGATGTGCAGACTTGCTGTTAGGAATGTAAAATGGTGCAGCCGCTTTGGAAAACAGTCTGGCAGTTCCTGAAAATGTTAAACATAGAGTTACCATATGACCCAGCAATACCACTTTTAGGTGTATACCCAAGCAAATTGAAAATACACGACCACAAAAAAATGTGTACACAAATGTTCATAGCAGCATTATTCATAATAGCCAAACTGCAGAAACAACCCAAATATCCATCAGCTGATGAATAGATAAACAAAATGTGCTATGTACATACAATGACATATTATTCACCCATTAAAAGGAAGTTCTGATACATGCTACAGCACGGATGAACCTTGAAAATATTTTGCTAAGTGAAAGAAATCAGACACAAAAGACTACATATTGTATGATTCCATTTATATGAAATGTCCAGACTTGGCACATCCATAGAAATAAAAAGCAGATTAGTGGTTTCCAGGAGCTGAGGGTAGGGGATGTGGGAGATGCCTACTAATGAGTACAGGATGTCTTTCTGGTATGGTGTAAATATTCTGGAATTAGATAGTGGCGGTGGTTGACCAACTTTGTAAATAAAAACTACTGAACTGTACACTTTAAAAGAGTGAATTTATGATATGTGAGTTGTATACCAATAAAATTGCTGTTTTTAAAAGAAAAAGGGGTGAGGGGAGCAGGAGGAAGAGAAAAGAATGAAGGGCATTGGCCCAGGAGGCTTGGATGTGCAGTGTGAACATTGGGCTGACTCATCGTTGTGTCTGTGAATATGTGCTTAACATGTGCTGCTCCCTTTGCTTAGAATATTCTCCCAACCTTTCTGCCTATCTGTGTCTTATACTCTAGTATAACCAGAATCAAAACTCTGCCTCCCTCATGTCTGTATCCAAAAACTCTACGTCAGTAGTGCACCCTGGCTCCGCATCAAAGAATTCAACCAGGAAATGACTGCAATCCAGTACTTGCTAAAAGTGCACTTAAGATGTGCTAATAGAAGGAGACAGTCTAATGGGCGTGTTAACCAGCCGTTCTCTTAGATACTCCAGGCTCTATCACTGCAATAAGTTATATCATCAGAAACAGTGTACCTGGACCACATGACCCAGCCAGCCAGAGACATTTCAGTAATGAGTTATGTTGTAATATTATATTCTCTGCTTTTATAGAGGGTCTGTGTAAGAAATATCCATTTGAATGGCTTATCTGTGTCTTCCACAAAACTGTAATTGAAGACCTTTTCCATTATATTACCCAATGACCCTTCTGTAAGGGCCCAGATAATAAATCCCTCTCTGTTTCCGGGAAGAAGTTTGCTTTTGCAGTAAGATGGATTTTTTTTTTCCTCTTTCTTTTTCTTCCCCCAAACAAAGAAACTGCCTCATGCAATACAGACCACCCACACTTACTGAGCACTGAGTCTGAGCCTGGCTCCTCCCTTTGTATGCTGTATCTTATTTCATCATCACGACATCCTGTGAGAGGTTGTTGTTCACTGCTGTCAGTCGGCTCTCAGTTTATGGCGACCCCATGAACTGTTGTGATCCATTGGGTTTTCACTGGCAGCTTTTCAGAAGTAGATTGCCAGGCCTTTCTTCCTAGTCCATCTTAGTCTGGAAGCTCCACTGAAACCTGTTCATCATCATAGCAACACACAAGTGTGCACTGACTGATGGGCAGTGGCTACACATGAGGTGCCTGGCCAGGAACTGAACCCAGGTATCCAGCATGGAAGGCTAGAATTCTACCACCGAACCACCAGTGCTGTCTGTTCTGTGCAGTCGCCAACACTACTTGTCATTAAGTGGATTCCAACTCATGGCAACCCCATGTGTGTCAGAGGAGAATTGCGCTCCACTGGGTTTTCAATGACTGATTTTTCAGAAGTAGATCACCAGGCCTTTCTTCTGAGGTGCCTCGGGGTGGATTCAAACTTCCAACCTTTCAGTTACCAACCAAGCACTTTGTTTGCACCCTCCAGGGACTCTATCCTAATGAGATAGACACTGTTATTTCCCCTCTTTCACAGGTATGCAAACCGAGGCTAAAAGAGATTAAATGACATATCCCTCCTTTCACAGTTCGTAAACTGGGAATGAGCCCCAAAGCAGCTGGACTCTAGAAAGCATACAAAGTTTAAGCTTCTGCTTTCTTAGCTGGAGAGCCTCCCTGCAAATTACATTTTCTAAGCCACCTGCAACTTTTTGAATTAAGAGAGCGTACAAACTAAACACGTGCTTGTTTTATTCCCCACTGCTCCTAGCTGAAAATGTCAATAAATAATTTTGATTGATTCATTCTTCCAAATTCTGAGATCCTTGGAAGAATAACCCCACATAAATTCTGGTGGTTGTTTTTATTAATGATGCAAGGGAGGTTATCTCACAGTCTGGAGGAAAGAAAGAACTGAAAACCAAAAATAAATCCTTTCATTTCTTAGCTGAGGTACCTAGGGAGTGTGTGGCATTCGCCTGTAAATGGGTACTCCAGAGCACCTTAGCAGTCTAAAGTCTGGGGCCTCCGGGTGCTTGCACATGGCTGGTTTGGATTTAATCATGTCGTCTGATGTATGTGTATTTGCGTAGAGTGACAGGTACTCCCTGTCCCACTTCTGAACAGATTTACTCTGATAGCCTTCGGGGAAAAGACCTTTGCTCAGCCAGCATGATTCAGCTGGTCTGTGGGGCTGCTTATCTGTAAATACACATTCATAAGCAAGCTCACTCAAAGCCCTCAGAACTTTGATTTAGTTAAGTTTCCTTTCTTTCTTTCTTTTTTTATTTCTTTCCTCTCTGCTTTTCCTTCTCATCCCACAGGTGTATGTAGGTCAAACACCTGGCTTCTAATTGGTTGAGATATTAAAGGCCAGCCGATCGCCGAGATTTTCCTAAGTGACATCCCCACCTCTGAGCAAGACGTGATTGAATCTTCAGTTTCTTAGCATCGGCACGACTTGGGAGAGGCATTGGTGGTTCAGTGGGAGAATTTTTGCCTTCCCTATGGAGACCAGGGTTTGATTCCCAGCCAATGCACCTCATGCACAGCCACCACACTCTGTCAGTGGAGGTTTGTGTGTTCCTAGGATGCCGAACAGGTTTCAGTGGAGCTTCCAGACTAAGATGGACTAGGAAGAAAGGCCTGGTGATCTACTTCTGAAAATCAGTCAGTGAAAACCCTATGGATCACAATGGTCTGATCCACAGTGGATCATGGGGATGGTGCAGGACCAGGCAATGTTTCTTTCAGTTGTGCATGGGGTTGCCATGAGTCAGGGGTGACCCCATGGCAGCTAACACCACCACCAACTCTCTGGGAAGCTCCTGTTTTAGTGCCCTGAGCGCTGCAGGAAGATAATAGATATACTTTCTAAGAGCTCAGTGCTCAAAGTGTGGTCCTCAGACCACCAGCAGCAACATCACCTGGGGGCTTGTTAAAAATGCAGAATCTCCATCCCCATCTAAACCTACTACATCAGAATCTGCAGATAAATCATGCACATTGAAGTCTGGGAAATACTTGTCTTAGAAGCACTGCACCCTCGAGGGTGGAGACATCTCATCTACCAAATAGACTTCCCACGGAAGTCCCTTGAGCACCTTGGGCTGAATAACTAGGCGCTGACATGGTTCCCAGGAGTCAGAAACAAGAGCACTGACCAGACTTAGTGTGTGCCTGTAGTGAGGCTCTGCTGCTGTTGATGTGGCACTCTGCTCTCTGAGAAGGGAGGCACATGTGGGATGGTAGGTCTTTTCCTCTCATTGAGAAGTTCAGTATCTGGAGACCTGGGCATTGCTCCCACAGCTATTAGAAGGTTCACAACAAATATTATTAATGTATCTTCCAGGGAGTGGGCTGCTCCCTTTCTATGCTTCAATCCTTTGTACATCTCTGCTAGAGAATACACCACTCTGATTCGGTTATGCATCTCCCCACCCATTATATTGTACAGTTCTTCACAGTAGGGGAACATGTTCCATACAGTTTTAAATATACCACACCAAGCCTAGGTCCAGCACTTGTATATGGAGGGAGGGAGGAAAGGATGGAGAGAGGGAAGACAGAAGGGAGGAAGGAAGGGAGGGAAGGAGAAAATAGGATGGAGTTTTAAGGAACTGAAGGAAAACGTGTAATTTGGAAGTTGGAAAGTATGGAGCAAAAGAATGCAGGGAGGTGAATGTTCAGAAAAGAAAAAGAAAAATCTTAGGTGAGATGAAGCAGTTGGGTTACAGATAAGGATACAAATCAAAAATTAAGGTCACTTAAACAGTAAGTGGCTGATCCACTATGTAAATCCACGTCCTGTCTCCTGGCCACACTGCTTTAAATGCATAAAAGCATAGAGCTAGCAGGACCTCCAGTGCCTGCAAAGGAAATCCAACTCCCTCTTTCACAAGGGAGCAAATTGAGTCCTTGACAATTGGAGTAACTTGCCCACAGTTACAGAGCTGGTTGGTGACAGAACTGGGATGAGAACCAGGTCTGCAAGAAGAAAGGTGTGTCTAGTGACAGTCAGACTTGAACTGTAAAATTTTCCCAACCTACCCTTCCTCCTGAACATGCTTAATGTATCTTCTGTAGTGAAGGAAGTCAGGCCAGGAGACTCAGGCCACAGTTTTGTGTCTTGGGTAACTCCCTCAGTCTGCATTATCTTTGTTCCGTTGCTGGAAGGAGCAAGGACTCTTGGTGTACAGCAGCTTCTGGCCTTATTTCTCTTCTTGTCCGTGGCCCTAAATCCTAAATGTCGGCCTCGTACTTACTATGGTAACTGTGCAACCCAAGGTCTTTGGGTGCTGGTGGTACCCAGACCCCTCTAGCCCTCACAAGGGAGATGTTTTGTGGAAATTATCAGTTTTGTAAAGATAACTCTCTAATTGGTGATTATTTTTAAAAAAATTAAGTTGAAAGGCAGGGTGTTGCAATTAAAAAACAGTGAGTTGATAGGCTCATCAGGAAACCAGGAAGTTCACCCCTACCTCCAGCCTAGATGGATGAATATCTACCCTATGCTTAAAGTTCCTCAGCCTGAAAGGAGTTACCTGTTATAGTAGCAGATTATATTTGCTAGAACCAATCATAGGGAAAATTGTGAAGATATTCCCACTTTTTAGCAGCTTTCTTCTCCTTTCTGGAAAAATTGTCTTCTCTCCTCCATCCCCACATTCCCAAGTCCTGAGATGAATCCCTTTTCCCCAGGACCCAGATATCCTTGATAGGCAAAGAGAGGTAGAGAGAGAACCAAATGAGACTCCTGCTCATAACTCTGGTATTAGATACAACCTTGGGCAAGCTATTTAGCCTCTCAAGTTATTTAACCTCTTTTTCCTTGTATCAGAAATGAGTAGATTAAACTGGATGACCTCTAACGACCTTCGAACTCCAAAAATCTAATCCTCTATTTTGCCAGTGGGTTCACTTACAAGACTTATTTCTTCCTAAGGGTATTGTAATTTTTATACAGAAAGTAATGGCAGAAAAAGACCTCTCTGAAAGGCCAGTGAATAGACTTACAGGATGAAATTACAGACTTTGGAAGTGATATTTTGGGGCAGGACATCATGTAGGTAAAACATCCCATGTACTCACAAGGCAGCCTTGCTCATCATGACCAATATTTTCATTTTTTGAAAGGAAGCCAAGAACTAGATCTGAATTATCTGTGATACCCAATATTTGAAGTGATCTTCATCTGTGTTCTGGTTGTTGATGCATGAGCATGCTTGCATACCATAGCATTCTATTATTAGCAGCAGGTATTAAACATAGTATTTAGTATTAGAGGTATTAGTCTCGAACATTAGGGCAGATTAGCATTTGATGTATTAGTTCTTTAGGGTTACAATTAAAACTTGTATTCATGATTATTATCTACTTCATATTAAGAATTGAATTGTGATTTGGCTCATAATTCCACAATGAGTTCACCTACATCGACAACCCAGTACTAATTGGCGACAATTTTTATTTGCAACAGTGTCTGAGAATAGATGGCTCACATTTTCTGATTATTAGAGATCTTAAGGCTATAATTTCAACTGCAGACAGACTTTTCTTATCATGGCATTTCTTAACCTAGCTTTCTGAGAAACTCTATCCTGAATTCATGGTTTCAATGCTTTAAAAGCCTCCTAAGGAATCCTCCACCCCCGCTCTCCTCCTCCCTGCCTTCTAGAAGCAAAATCCTTGGTCTGCTGGTTTGATATAAGCTCTTCTGCACCAGACACCCCATCACTGTCCCAACACAGAGGAGTCAGGAATCCATCACAGATAACAGATGAGTAGGAGAAAGAAACATTTCTGCTGTTGTAGTTAATAATGTCTTTCAGGCCTTCTCTCAAGACATCTTGCATCTGGGCTCAGAAGGGCACTCCTAAATATTTACCAGCATGTAGTACTACTATTTAGATGGAGGTGACACAATCAGCTTCATGATTTAAACCATCAAGAAGGCAAGAAGTGGGAATCCTTGTAACTGGATGTGTATATTTCTAAAACCATAGTACATCACAACATCGTCTTCCTAAAGGCCTCCCAAGATGCAGAGCCAAGATAAAGAAATGCAGCATCTACCTAAGGAATCCATAGATGTGCTTTCCCTCAGTCTGGTCTCTGATTCAGAGCTGATGGCTGAGTTTCCCATCCTTCTGCACGACTGAGGCCTGGCCCAGGTGAGGACATGAGCCCTCAGGTACTGACGCAGTTCCCACCAGAGCAATCATGTCCATTTCCTGAGGCTGCACACTGCTGACTTTAACTGTGCAAACTACTGTCTCAGCTGTGGTCCTCCCTACTCTGAATGCCACAGTGCAAGGCAGTTGACTGTTTGCTACCTAAAAGTGTGCCTTTAACTCTGTCCACCCACTTCTACAACACATAGACATACACACTCAGAGTGCTAAAACCAGACTCTAATATCTACCTAACACCTCTTAAACCACATAACTGAGAGCTATCAAAGCTGTTCCACCATTCCCAGCCACCTTTCCACCAAAAGCACCCTCCTCTGGCACATCTCAACACTCCTGTGGATGATGACATCTGCCAGTTCCATCTCCCACAGACGAGGAGCTTGCTACAAACTCCCCAAAGCAAGGCAGTGACTGAACCAGAAATAGGCAGCCAATAACTGTGTTCACTTCTAGATCTTCCCCTCTGCATTTCTGCATTTCTACCCTAGAAGCTTTCAGGGCAATTGTGAAGAAAGAAATGCCCTAGGCTGCTCATCTATGAAGGATTTCAGGGCTCCTAGGTTGAAAGACAGTGCAATGCATAAATATAATGCCGAATTCTTCTCTATGCAGCAATAAACCTAGAAGGCTCTTGGGCAGAGAGGTGTGACCATCCTTTCATTGTCTCCCAGTTCATTCTATACCAACTGCGATGTACCACAGGTAGGGAATGAGATATTTAGTATTTATGTGGTGACTTTCACCTCAATAAAATGAGGGTTGTCATGCCTACACATTGTACTTGGAACATGTGGAAAGTAGCCAGAGACGTAGTTTTCCAAAAGACATGCTAGGAAATGATTCTTGTAGCACCTGGAGGAGGGCACTAAGGGGGAAATGATTCATTGCTTGCGTGGTATCTATCAAACCTGCATGCTGGTTGGGGAAAGTGGTGGAGGAAACCAATCCCACATCTGCATCTCTCCCCATTTCCCCAAACGGTGATCCCAGCCCATAAGATGCAGAGGATTGGGAAATTCGCCTGATGCCAGCAGCAGTGAAGGCAAAGAGGAGGCCTGGTAGCAGCCGTTGGCTTCAGCACAAAGGCTAGCGCTCCCCTTGTCAGCAAGAACTTTCATGCTACTCTCCTCATAGTGGGACATTATGAATGTAGGACCTGTGCTCGACCTCATACCCGGGAAAAAAACAAGGGAGGAGATAGAGATACCTCTCTGGGGGAGTATGGCTTCACTTCTCATTCAAATACACTCTCTCTCATGCGTGCGCGCGCGCGCGCGCACGCGCGCACACACACACACACACACACACACACCCCTTCACGCCCCAGTCAACAGAGGCATGCATTCACTTGTGTATACACTAATCAACCACCCTCCCACACAGCAATATCCTCCATCCATGGATATTCACATCTCATGGATGTAGCAAATAAAATAAATAAAAAGTCCAGGCAACCCAGGGAACTATGTTCTTCTTTTCTCTTTTCTCTCTCATTTTTGTCCCTAAAAAAAAAAGGCCTTTTTAAAAAATATATTAAACCAGGTAAATTTTTACTCAGATTTCATGTGGCTGGAGCAGATTGACAAGGAAAACAATCACAAAATAAATATTTTTGTTTTTTTTTTAAAAAAAAAAAACATTTCCTTATACATTGTCGCTCACTAACTTGACAGTACTGCTTTCGTGGATAGATTGGGTGCCATTGGAAGAGGCATCTGGACAAACCACGATAGGAACGAACGTGGAGTAAGCCAGGGCTCTAAAACCGGGGAGGCTGAGGAAACAAGGGAGCTGGAGAGAGGGAGAGGCGAGGCAGGCAGCAAGGCCGCCTGCCCGCCCTCCCCCCTCCTCTGTGGGTTTCGTTTCTCACGTTTCCTCAGGGAGCAGGCTCTGAGGAGCAGTCCGCATATGGGAGGCACAGGGGTTGGGGACAGCATACAAAAAGTGAGAACCAATGTGGGGAATCACGAAACAGCAACATTTTAAGAAATCTGGTTAAAAAGAATACAAAAGTGACTCCACAGAGGGTGAGGAAGAGCTCCCACCCCTCCCGTTTTTGTCCCTTCTTGCTTTCTTGAATAGCAAGTGTCACTTTTAAGAATTGTTTGTTGCATGGTTTGGCTGGTTCTTCTTCTTAATCTCTCCCTTGGCTCCTGTCCTTCAACTGCATTCATTTGAGAAAGCAACGACTTCCCAGATCCGAGGCTGCTGAGCTGTAGCCTCCCTGTGGGAGCGCGTGCGATTGTGTGCATATACGTGTGGTGTGTGTGTGTGTGTGTGTGTGTGTGTGTGTAATGGCTGTTTCTTTCCCTCCCGCCTGCTTCGGTCCAAGCCTCAAGTTCCCATCTGCTGGGTGCTGAAAGTCTCATGGGCGCACCCGGTTGGCACTAAGGTGAAAGCTTGAATTATCTCTACACCCCAGATTTGCAGGCCTCCTCCCTGCCCAGCACTGGAGTGGGCTCCCCATTAGCTACAGAGTTTGCCTGTCTCATACTCCACGGGGTTTGGCAGCTTAGAGTTGAAAGCCCTCAGGGAGGACTGGATCCTGCCCACCTCGTTGTTAGCCAGCTTTAGCCGATGCCGGAGCAAGCAGGAGAAAAGGTCAAGCCGGACTTTGCCGGGTGGAGAAAGCTGGTTCACCCGGTCCCTAAGCTCAATGAGCTGCAAGAGGGCAGAGTCCTGGGAACCTTGAGTATATGGGTAGTCAAGCTGGAGAATTAAGTCCCGGATAGCATCTGAGTCAAAGGGAAGGCTGTAACCAAAGACCTGCAAGGTGTTGATTTTCATGTAGCCCAAGTTCTTAGAGGGATCAGTCATCTCTAGAGGCTCGTAGTAGATTGTCTCATTGGAGCTATCATCCAGGGACTTGATGCGGCTCCGTAGGTAAACGTGGACCGTCTCAAAGAAGGTCTTCCACCTGTTCCCCAAGGTGATAGTCCAGTTTTGGCACTGGGCAGCTGCATCCACGTTAGTCCTTTCCCAGTCTGGGAAGTTGCCCTCATTCACGGGCATGAACCAGCTCTCAGAGTGGCTGCCCCCAAAGGGGTTGACGTAGATGGCCATGACAGGCTCCAGGGTGCTGTTCTTGGTGAGGCAGATCTGCAGAGACAAGGCCAGCATGACGTGCACCAGCCCAGGCTTGTACTTGTTGCTCTTCAGTGTGAGCAGCATGCGCTTCCTCCAGGAAGGGTCAAACCAGCTTCCCAGGCGCATGTCATTGCTGATGAAGATGGAGTGCACCTCAATGCGGCTATCCCTCTTCTGCAGCAGGTACTTCAGCTCCAGGTCCTGCAGGTCTGTTTCCAATCCCAGGAAGTTCTCCAGGGACTCAGCCACCTCTGGCCGGCATAGCCCCTGGGCCAGCATGTAGCCCGGGTTGCAGCTCCCACAGCGTGTGCTGTTGTCTGGAGCACAGTGGGCACATGCTGGCCCTTCACCCAAGGCACATGGGATGGGGCCCTGGCAGGAAGATTGCTCATAGGGGCAGGTGCAACTGTGGCTCTGTTCCAGGAAGGTGCCAGGGAAGGTGCTTTCTCCACAATAGAGGAGGGACTGGATTCGGTTCCACCAGTAGAACAAGGGCCTTGAGGAGGGGAAATAAAAATGAAGCAAGAGTTAAAGGAAGTTGTACCATGCCATCCACCCTGAGGGTAGCAGGACACTGACCAATAGACAGGGAAGGCAATGAAGAGGATAAAAGCCCCAACCACATTAGTGCCTCTCTGAATGATGGAAACCCCAGTGTTCCACATTGGACTGATTGAGTAAAGCCTGAGCTCTGTGTCTGATGGATTGGCACCATAAATAGCTGACTTCAAACTTGTATGGAAGCAGGCAAGCTCATCAATCTGCAGTACTGCCTTACTCCCTTATTCAAAAGCCTGCAGAGACTCTCCAACATCTATCGAATCAAATCGAGGTTTTCAGCCTTCTAAGTAAGGTCTTCCAACACCTGGCTCTCCAAAGTTTCCACCTCATGCCAGCTCCATCTCCATTTCACCGTTTCTGTCTATTCCCTCTGCTTCTATCACTCTTCCACTAAGCGTAGGCATTTTCTTTGGCTGACTCCCTCTTACATTTAGATATCAAGCTCTTAATGTAACCTCTTCAAAGAGGCCCTCCCTGGCCCTCCTTTCAAAAGAGCCACCTGACCCCCTTTCTAGCACATCACCTTGTTTTTATTTAATCCACAGCAATTATCAGGAGCTAAAATTATTGTGTTTATTTCTTGCTGATTTATTCATAGACTGCTTCCCTTTAAACACCAGGAGAGCAGGGATATTGTATCATTCATCAACAAGAATATTTATTGGAGAAAAAAAAATCAGTGAACCTTTCTCCGAAACCTTTGCTGGCCTGTCCTTCCCTTCTTACCCTGTGCCTCAGTTTGAGTCACACCTCTGGACTGTGGTGTAGGCAGCTCCCCTTGCCTGGAATGCTGTCCCACCTAGTATGCTCCAGGCCATTTACATCTCCTCCCTTACAATTTGGCCATGACTTTCTTCTCCAAGGAGGCTCTCCTCTCTGACATTTGTCTCTAGTAGATCATGGTCCAAGAGACAGTGTGCCTTTTTTTTCATTTTTAACAGCTCAATGGTTAGTTATTTTATTGTGGTAAATACATGGAAAAATTTGGGAATGGATAAGGTCGATGATTGAACAACATGATGAGCATAATTAATGTCCCTGAACTCTACACGTGAAGGTTGTTGAAATGGTATTGTGCCCTTTAAGTGGCTGCCACATAATTTTCTAGCTTCTGTATTTCTATGTGCTTGTTAAATCTTCCCAATTTATTAATATCCCCTATAGCTTAATACTAGGGAGCCCTGGTGGTGCAGTGGTTAAGAGCTTGGCTGCTAACCAAAAAGGTCGGCAGTTTGAATCCACCAGCCACTCCATGGAAACCCTATGGGGCAGTTCTACTGTGTCCTATAGGGTTGCTATGAATTGGAATCAACTTGATGGCAACGGGTTTTTTTTTTTTTTTTTTTTAAATAGCTTAATACTAGAGTATGCAATATGAACTTAGTAATAACTTGTTGAACAAATGGATGAATGAGTGAGTGCGTATGATAATACAGCCCCACTTTGTTCTCAAGGACACTGGGTCTCAGCTTTCTTGGCACTGGTGATTCAGAGCAGAGGACTTGTTTGAAACAATACAATGTATTTCTCTTGCAACCAGTGTATGTGCTTTAACTCCACTTCTTTCTTTCCTAAAAAACTTAATAAAATGGAAGTGAGTAAGTGAGAATAAGGGTATTATTAGAATAACATTTGGATCTACTGTAATTTATAGAAAAGTAAAATCAGTCTCTCTTTTTAACTCAGACACAGCTCACAACTGAGAATAACACAGGAGTCGGTCAGCATGGCAGGAGAATCATGAAGGCAGTATGTGAGTCACTCCCAGCCTCTCATTGGAGACTGGTGGACACGGGGTTCTCCTGGCCTGAGCAGCTGTTGGGAAGGTGCTGGCCCTGGCTCTGACATCTGGGGATGCTCACCTCTCCTTAGGCAGGCGGAAGTGAGGCTGCCGATGGCAGCGCTTGCAGAGGTTGAAGAGCCGGCGGACAATCCGATGAGTCTTCTTGAACAGCACTTTCAAGCTGGCTCCCAGCTGCTGGTAGCGGTGCTGAAGGTTGGTGTCCATGGCCCAGAAATGGGAGATGGCTGTAGAGTTTAGGAACCGGTCTTCTGGCAGCCTTTTCAGCAGGGCCTGGAACTCCTCTATGGGCATGAACACCGGCTGAGCTGAGAGGGAGCTACACAGAGCCCTGGGAGGGGCGGGTGGTGGGCACTTCTCATGCCCAGCTGGCCCTACTGAGTCACTGCCTGAGGAAGGAGGCTTCCCACCCACACTCCCAGGCCCTCCTCTCTTTTTAAACTTATTTATTGAGATATAATTCGCATGCCATAACATATGGCTCTAGGATTCTTTCCCATCCTTCCCGCCCTTAACATACCTCTGAATTTTAGAAACAGATTTCTGTCACCATCTGAGGGGCTGGAGATTCTGCTTTTGGTTATGACCTTGGACACGTCTCTTTAACACTCCTGATAAGTCATACACAGCACAGTCTCAGGCCAGCCTTCTTTGATGTTACCACAGCCCCGTTATGGAAGCTCCACCTCATGAAGGTGGACGTGCACACAGATGGGCAAATATGGACGTGGAGGGAAGATCAGCACCAAGCTCAGAAATTTTTCCTAGAAACTTCAGTCCCCTGAGACCAGCCTCTCCCCTCCACGTCCTTCTCTCTGACTCTGTAAGATACCCTTCCTCTCTTTCCAGCTTCAGCACTTGGCCAGATACCTGTTCTCTTCTATAATAAATCCAGAAACAATTTGCTTCCCAGTTCTCAGCTCCAACTGCAAGTCTGAGTTCTTCCCAGAGTTTCCTGAACACAACATTTTCCTGAACTCACGCTCTGGTCTCTGTCATCTGTTCTGCTTTTATTGGGACCTGCAGCTACCAAGTCTTTCCTGGTGGAGGTCTGGGCGTACTCCTTCACTCATTAGCAGTAACTGATAGCAGTGAAAATTTGAAGTCATTTCCCACATGCTTAAGGGTTATTGGAAGTCCCTAGGTGGCACAAATGGTGAAGGGCTCAACTTTTAACTGAAAGGTTGGACGTTCAAATCCACCCAGAGGCACCTCAGAAAAAAAACCTTGTGATCTGCTTCCGAAAGATCATAGTCTTGAAGGTTCTATGGAGCACAGGTCTACTCTGCACACATGGGGCCACCATGTGTCAGAATTGACTCAGTGGCATCTGGTTTAAGGGTTATCAAGCATCCCTCACTGCCATTTGCTCAAAGCTCCTGGGCTTGGGAAACTGGAATGTGATATTTCCCTTAGTGACTAAATGCCTTGTCTAGGACTTGAAATAGAGACACCTGAGGCCGCGGCTCATTCTGATTTCTCAAATACCTGGTTCCTCATTCCCCCAGAAGATTGGAGAAGGTGGGCACTAACAATTAACATGTGCACAGTTATTTTTATGAAACACTAAAGCATACAGGACAGCAAAGAGAATAACAAGATGAACTCCTGTGTGCCCACCATTTAGCTTTTGCCATACCAGCTTTAGATTCGACAGCACCTAAGACAGTGCCTGGCACATAGTGTGCACAATAAATATTTGTTGAATTAAGGAAGTGCAAGTTAGACAAGTCCTTTGGCCCCAAAGGTATTTACTTAGCTTATTAAGTCCTTAAAACACATCTCTTAGGTAGGTAGTATGTTTTTTAACATATGAATAAAAAAAAGAAAATGAGACTTGAGGTGGTGATATAACCCATTTGAGGTCACAGAGACAGTAAGTGGCAGAGCCAGGATCAAGCCGAGTTTCCCATGTTCTTGCTATGCCTGCACCCCACAGCTACCTCGCATTGACAGGGAAGGATTCCTAGCCTGCTGGATGCTCACCTGACTCCTCAAACTGCCGGTTGTGAGTGGCCCAGGAGTCCTGGATCTGCAGCAGGCCATCCTCCATGGCCTGAATGTCGGCGTCAGGGCAGTTGCACTCAGGGAAGGTGGGGCCACACTTGCACCAGCAGTCATTCTCCTTGCAGATGAGCTCGCCCTCGGAGCTGCACGTGATGTAGCTGAGCGCTGCGGCCACAAAGCGTTCACGCAGGTACTCAGGCAGCAGCACCTGCAGGCCTGGGGACAGGACATGTCAGGGAATCACTGGGCAGAACCACTGGGGCCTCAGTTTCCCACATCCAAGGTTGCAGGAGCTGCAGCTGGGGTTCTGCTGACTTATGCATCACATTCTGGGCACAAGAATGGTCACTCCAGGGCCTGATCCTGCTGAGCTGGTTGGGAGAGAGGCTTATTGCTGCCCCAGTAACAGATGGGGGAGGATCTGGAAATGCAGATGAAGAACATCAAAGCCCAAGGCTTAGTTGAACCCCTCCCATCAGCCAAACTGAGAGCAGGCATATCATTAGAACAGGCTTATTGGCTGCACATCAACATTTCTAGGATGGAAAAGGGAAGATGTTTCAGATAAAAGCAGAGCGTACAGCCCTCGTGGGGGAGGAAGCAGGATTTGATGGGCTTTTTTCTCTGCCTCCAATAGCCATCCTGTTTCTGGATTAATTGGGATTAACAGTAGCCATCCTAGGAAGTTACTGGATGCTGATCATCATGGGCTTCCCATCCAGCCCCAAAGACCAAGGAGGCTGGGCTAGTTAGGAGAGAAAGGTATTGTGGGCATACAGTGGCCAGGCATGATGCCAAGTACTTTCCATATACGATTGCAAGTAACACTCATAGTCATACTGAGGCACTTATAGATGAAGAAACCAAAGTCCAAAGGCCATGAGGAAACTACCCTAGGTCACAGTGCTGGTAAAGTCTGCTTGGTATCAGACCCTGTCCTTTTCCCATTCAGGTCATACTTTATAACTAGGACTGGTTGCCCCATCTCAATATGATTTAACTCTTAAGGAGATTGGGAAGTAGGATTGTGGTAGACACCCCAGGATCAGTCAGACCTGTCTTGATATGAATGGCTTTCAGCTCTACTTTTCCAATTAGCTTCCTGTAATCTTGGATATAATCCACTAAATTGCTCCAAGCTTCAGTTTTCCCATCTGTGGGAAATCAGTATATACCCATCTGTGGTGTATATCAGTTTACCCCTGTGCTGGCCACATAGTAGTACAACATATTCCTAGCTGGCTTTAAGCCATACATAGGGCAGCTGTTGGAAGATTACCAAGGGATGAACTAAGGATGCAGCCTGGGCTGTGTTCAAGATCAGACTTGCAGGAGGATCTCCAATAAGGCCTTCCCAGTTATAAAACAATGTGGCAGGAGAGTGAGGGACCTGAGGACTTCTGGGTATGATATGCTCCCCTTTCCTCAATTGTCTGCCAGGTCTTTATTTTCACACCCTTGCCCTTGTCCTTGGCATGGAGACA
Organism: Trichechus manatus latirostris; assembly: GCF_000243295.1. Lineage (NCBI taxonomy): Eukaryota > Metazoa > Chordata > Mammalia > Sirenia > Trichechidae > Trichechus > Trichechus manatus. Next base: position 13,905,499 of record NW_004443957.1, on the reverse strand, counting down.
GGGAGCCCAAAGCATATAGCCCAGTCTTGGCAGACCTCAAAACATTTCTTAAAATTGTCAGCAGCAGTGGGTGTTCATTGTGCTTGTTTGAGGTATACCTCCTGATCTGAAGCTGCTCCCAAATTTCCCTGCCTTAACATCGTGCCCACAGTCCTCCCCACAAACCCTGTTCACATGCTTGCTTTCAACACTCACCACTCTCCAAGTCCTTCCCATTTACCTCCCCCCCATTACCTCCCTCCTCCTCACCATAACGTTTTCCACTGCTAGAAAATAAGTGCCCTGAGCAATATCTGCATGAGTGATGGGCTATAAAATTAAATGGCATAAACTATTCCAAATGAACCACCAGACATTTTGAACTTCACTCATCACTAATTTCCAGATGCAAACCCAGCCCATCCAGGGACATAGGAGAAGAGGGATGCTGATTGTATTAGGTAGCTCTGAAAAAAAATCAAGAGTCTTTTACTCCTCTTTATCACATATGCCTTGATTTCTGAGGCGCTGGTGGGTTGCATCTGGCTCAGATTGCCTGGAACTGGTAATCATAGATCTTGTGTGAGATGGTTTTATAATGCCAGGACAATAATATCTTAAACAGAGTCCAATTCAGTTAGGCCTTAAGTAAAATGAACTTCCCACACTGCCAAAGAGCTCTGTGTGAATCAATTTGCATATCCCTGGCCCCAGGATACCAGAGTGGAACAGAGGACAGGAACCAAGTACCTCCCCTTATCTCCTGGACTCCAGATCTAGTGCAATTCCCTTTCCTTTTTTATTCCCCATTTTGCTTGTTCTGCCTCCAATCAAGGCTCCCATTCCTTGCAAACTCTTCTCCTGATCTCCCATAGAAGATCACAGACTAACAACAGAAAACAGAGACTAGGCTGTGGTGAAAGTAGCCAATAGCCCCACAAGCTACATAACTCTTAGTTGAGCTCCAGATGGTAGCCACATAAACACTCTGCAAAGGCAAGTTATTCCTCAGTGTGCCATTAGGGTAAAGCAGAGGGTTCTTGGAGCAACAAAGGAAATCATCAAGGTTAAGGCTTATAAGGATAATATGATATTCCTAATAGGATAGTGCCAGAGGTCTTGGGAAGGAATATGAAGTGGAACACCATATTTGGACATCAAGTAGATGAGCAAGGGTCTTAGGTTAGGTGTAGGTCAAACCATGTCATAGATTTTCTCAAAAGAATAATGAAAAGTTGTCACAGGCCCCGGAAGTCATGGTAGTTCTTAAGAAGAGTTTGGCCAAGTGGGGCAGGCAAGACTTTTTCCTGCCCTTTAGTGATCTCGGTTTTCACCAAGTGTGAAAGGCATGAAAAACATCAAGCTGCTGCTTACCTAGTAACTGTACTTTGTTCTCTGGACTCTGTACCAGGACAGAGCTGACTGAGTCCAGATTATCATAGTTGCTGCAGCCCAGAGGACCAGTCCTTGTCTCCGTGACCTAGAGAAAGAAGGGGTAGAGCGTGGATTTAGATGACAAGTGGAGACTTCCCCTTTGGACTTCCCTGCTTGAGTCATCCAGTCTTAGGCCCTGTGTCTTGTCCTTGATCAGCCAAAGGAATGGCATGTACCTTTCCCTACCCCAAGAGCATAACGTCACTTTTCTTCATGCTCTGAGACAGGGAGTGTCTATGGTGTGTAGCCGGCAGCAGCAATCGTCCACAAGTGGTTACCTTTCAGAGGGAGCCAAAGGGAAGTTGTGACTGGGAGGAGAAAATTAAATACATGTAGGTAGAGGAAGTTGGAGGAGTGAAACTGTTAAGCTGGAGTCACCCCTTCTTCTCTCCTGGGGGAAGATGGGCCAGATGTGCACCCCGCTGGCCTGCTGGCGAGTCCTGCTGCATCCACTTGATGTGGTGCTCACAGGCTTTTGGGATCCTCAAGGCAAAAAGCACTAGAGAAACATGAGATATAAGTGTTATTATTAGTATTAAACATTTAAGTCCCACCTCGGCACTGAGACATCCTTAGAGAAAATCAGCCATGAGCTTACTGCATATTTTAATAAGTATATTAAATATACATAAAGTCTTATAGCTATGTAATATTCCAAAACACCATCAGTCATTTTAAAATATTATAAAGTTGGCCCATCCGTTTTCCCTGATGTTTAAAGTATAAGATGAAAAACGGGGAGCTTTAAATGCACTGAAATAATTACATAACAAGAATGATGGGGACTGGAGGCCCTTTCTTCTCGGGATCTCCGAAGACGTTGCCAACAATCAATCAACTAATCAACAAGTATTTATTGAGCAGCCACTGTTCAATTACATACAATTCATCAAGCATTCGTAGAGTGCCTTTCTCGAGTTCTTTAAGGAAGTCAGCTGTGACACCTCCGGCCTCCTCTCCTAACTCCAGGCACTGCTGCTTTGCAGAGGGCATTCAAGTTGCAGTTTTGCATCCTTCTGTGTGAGTATCTGATGAACGTCTGGGTCCTCCACACACTATTGGCTCCATGGGGGCAGGTAGGCCCATATCTGTTTTGCTCACTGTGTTACTGATAGCAATTAGCACAATAACTGGCATATGTAGGTACTCAATGAATGAGAGAATGTTTGAGGAATAAGTTCCAGGCTTTGGACGGGGTGGGGAGCACAAAGATGAATAAATTATGTACTGCCATCTCCAGGAGGTTACAACCTGTGGGGGAGATAAGTCCATAAACAACACACATCTGAACTGAGGCATTACAACAGCGGTGTGTTGTAATGAGCTCTGAGGACAGTACAGCTTTAAACAAAGGAAAAACCAGGGGAGATGGAGCAGAGGAGACACCATCTGAGTTGGACCTTGAGGATACGTAGGAAGAGGGCAGGTAGAGAAGGGAAGGAAGGTACTCAAAGAAGGAGAAGGAGCAGCATTAACTACAACAGGCAGGCTTGTAAGTGCATATGTATGCATCTAGCAGCCTGGTGGTTACCATGGTGCATACTGAAGTGTAAGTAACATCCTCAAAGGGATTTTAGTATACTAAAAAATATCCACCACATTAAAAACTATACATGGAGGAGGCGGGGCCAAGATGGCGGAGTAGTCAGACGCATCTGGTGGGCCCTTTTACAACAAAGACTGAGAAAAACAAGTGAATCGATTATCTATGACAATCTAGGAGCCCTGAACATCAAAGGCAAAGTTGAGGAACCGGACTGAGTGGCAAGGGGAGGGAGAGATGTTTTGGAAGCAGTGAGGAGTGGCCAGACCTGACCTGGTGAGAGCCTGAGCCCTTCCGGCCTGATCAGCTCATGGGTGAGCAGTGAGGCAGGCAAGCAGCAGTGCTCAGGAGGCGTATTCCACACCGGGAGAGACCCAGCAGCAGAGAGTCTACTCCACCACCCAGAACCAGTGAGAAGCAGCCCTCGATCAGCGAAAGATAAGTACTTGCGTCTGGCCTACCGTGCAGATCAAAAACACCCCACTTAGGGAAAAAACTCTCTCCCATTTACCTCCGTGTTCCCTGCTCTGCACTGGGTCTCGGACCAGCTTCAGAAATTGCTGAGTCCCCTGGGCTGGAAGTAGGATCCGTCACATGCCCTGAGCCATTCTCCTGGCCTTGGAGAGTGAACAAATTAACAAATAGGAAAAAATAAACTACTGGCTCCCCTAAGCCAGGAACTCAGGGTAGGCACAGATCCTTTGCCTAGGCACAGGCGTAAGGGATCCACAGACTTTGAGTGCCTTTCCCCTTGCATAGACTCGTGTGGGCCCATTTCAACAGCGTAGGCCCTCAATAAGAGAGTACAACAGGGTATATACAAGAATTCTAAATTCAGCTGTTTCAGCTGTCAAGTGGCAGGTCCTTGACGTTTGACACTGCTCTGCCCATTAAGCAGGGTCTTCACCTACCCACATCAGGGGCCTGAGGACTGGCGGCTCCACCCATGCTACCTAGCCACCTGCAATAGGGGCCCAAGAATAAGAGGTGCCCCCCAGTCCTTACAGCCAACAGCATTAGGTGCTTACAGTCCAGCTGCAAAACCCACCCACCTATGCACTCTAGGGAACAGTGACACACCTTCTTCCTGTACACTCAGGGGTGGCCATCAGCCCTTTGCCTTGCTCAGAGTGTGTCCCCCTGCTGCAGCCAGATGCCTGTGCCTACACCAATCACCCATGCCTGTCTAGGACTGTAGATGAGAGCCTCCACCACACACTTGGTGGCTATCTACCTGGGCACCTGAGCTGAATCCATATAGCAGGAGTGGGTGGACTCCTGAGCTCACATACCAAGTAACAGATCTAACCACATGGTGACAGGATTGTAGAGCTTCAAAGGTGCCAGTAATCAAACTAGCTCAGACGAGTAGCCTATTTGGGCACATCAAAACAAAACAAGAAGCTAGGACACAGTAAGTGAACATAAAATAAATAAATATAATAACTTACAGATGGCTCAGAGACAACAGTCAATATCAAATCACATAAAGAGAGTCCACAATGGCTTCAGCAAGCTCCCAAAATAAAGAATCTAGAAGTTTTCCAGAGGAGAAAAATTTCTTGGAATTACTGGAGGCAGAATACAAAAGATTGATATACAGAACCTTCAAGAGATTAGGAAGGAAATTAAGCAAACACAGAACATGCAATAGAGGAAATTAAAAAGATTAGAGAAGAGCATAATGACAGACTTAACAGACTGCAAGAATCCATAGAGAGAAAGTAATCAGAAATCCAGAAGATAATAAAATGTCAGAATTAGACAACTCAATAGAAAGTCATAGGGGCAGAATTGAGGCAGTGGAAGTCAGAATTAGTGAGACTGAAGATAAAGCACTTGACACCAGCTTATCTGAGGAAAAATCAGATAAAAGGATTTAAAAAAATGAAGAAACCCTAAGAATTATGTGGGATTCTATCAAGAGGAATAACCTACGAGTGATTGGAGTACCAGAACAGGGGGGGATAACAAAAAATACAGAGAGAATTGTTGAAGATTTGTTGGCAGAAAACTTTGCTGATATCATGACAGATGAGAAGATATCTATCCAAGATGCTCATCAAACCCCATATAAGGTAAATCCCAAAAGAAAGTCACCAAGACATAGTATAATCAAACTTGCCAAAACCAGAGATAAAGAGAGAATTTTAAGAGTGGCTAGGGATAAACGAAAAGTCATCTACAAAGGAGAGTCAATAAGAATAAGCTCGGACTACTCAGCAGAAACCATGCAGGCAAAAAGGCAATCGGATGACATATATAAAGCCTTGAAGGAAAAAAATAGCCAGCCAAGAATTATATATCTAGTAAAACTGTCTCTCAAATATGATGGCGAAA
>NW_004443957.1:13898154-13899378 GCF_000243295.1 Trichechus manatus latirostris | reverse complement strand
AATATTATCTCTGACAAAATAGACTTTAAAGTAAAATCCACCACAAAGGATAAGGAAGGACACTATATAATGATTAAAGGGTCAATACACCAGGAAAACATAACTATAATAAATATTTACGCACCCGATGACAAGGCTCCAAAATACATAAAACAAATTCTAACAGCATTGAAAAGAGAGAAATCTCCACAATAGTAGTAGGAGACTTCAACACACCACTTTTGGTGAAGGACAGAACATCCAGAAAGAAGCTCAACAAAGACACAGAAGATCTAAATGCTACAGTCATCCAACTTGATCTCAGAGACATATACTGAACACTCCACCCAACAGCAGCCAAGTATACTTTCTTTTCCATTGCACATGGAACATTCTCCAGAATAGACCACATATTAGGCCATAAAGTAAGCCTTAACAAAATCCAAAGCATTGAAATATTACAAAGCGTCTTTTCTGAACATAAAGCCATAAGAGTGGAAATCAATAACAGAAAAAGCAAGGGAAAAAAAAATCAAACACATGGAAACTGAACAACACCTTCCTCAAAAACTACTGGGTTATAGAAGAAGTTAAGGACGGAGTAAAGAAATTCATAGAATCAAACAAGGATGAAAACACATCCTACCAGAACCTTTGGGACACAGCAAAAGCAGTGCTCGGAGGTCAGTTTATAGCAATATATGCACACATCCAAAAAGAATAAAGGGGTATAATCAAAACATTAACCCTGAAACTGGAACAAATATAAAGAGAGCAGCAAAAGAAGCCCTCAGGTGCCAGGAGAAAGGAAATAATAAGAATTAGAGCAGAATTAAATGAAATAGAGAATAGAAAGACAATAGGAAGAACCATTGGCCAAACTGACAAAAGAAGAACAGGAGAGGAAGCAGATAACCCGTACACGAAATGAGATGAGTCATGTCACAACAGGGCCAACTGAAATTAAAATTGTACTCTAACGAATTTGAAAACGTAGAGGAAATGGACAAATTTCTGGAAACTCACTACCTACATAAACTACACAGAGGTAGAACAACTAAATAAACCCATAACAAAAGAAGAGGTTGAAAAGGTAATTTAAAACTCCCAACAAAAAAAAAAAGCCCTGGCCTGGATGGCTTTGCTGGAGAATTCTACCAAACTTTCAGAGAAGAGTTAACACCACTGCTACTAAAGGTATTTCAGAGCATAGAAAAGGATGGAATACTCCCAAACTCATTCTAT
>NW_004443957.1:13878846-13898054 GCF_000243295.1 Trichechus manatus latirostris | reverse complement strand
CCGGATTCTGTATCAGCCCAGAACTAAAACAATTTCTGAGGTCAACTCTTCAGACAGGGATTGGACTGGACTGTGGGACATAAAGTGATACTCGTGAGGAGTGTGCCCCTTAGTCAAGTAGATACAAGTGACTATACGGGCAGCTTCTGTGTGGAGGTGAGATGGGAAGGCAGAGAGGGTTAGGAGCTGGTTGAATGGACATGGGGAATCGGGGTAGAAAGGAGGAGTGTGCTGTCACAGTATGGGGAGAGCAATTATACACACATAACAATGTATGTATAAATTTTTGTATGGTAGACTAACTTGAAATGTAAACTTCATTTAAACTACATGCAGCAGAGTAATCAAGTGAGAGATGGGTGATACTAAAAAATTTAGTGGTGAGAGAGATAGGAGAGATTCTTACAGCTTAGAGCAGTCTGAGAAGGCTTCATGGAGGAGATGAGTTGTAAATTGGTCTTGAAGAATGAGTAGGGGTAGAAGGTGAAGGGGAGGTAATTCCAGATCAAGGCCAATGTGTGGCAATAGACCCAGACTGAATGAAGAATGGGACCAAAACTACAACAAAAGCAGCAACAACTTCTCTAGTTTAAAAAGTTCTTCCCCCGAGATCATCCCATTTAATCTTCACAGTAACACTCTGAGACAGATTCATTACAATTACTCTCCAGAGGAGGAGACCAAGGTTTAGAGAGTTACAGTGCCCAAGACCACAGAGCTGTTCGGTAGTAGAAGCAGAAGCAGGATTTTAACTTTGGAGTGCTCAGACTCCAGTTCAATACCCTTTCTGTCTCCTGAGACAGCAGGCCAAAGGACTGCAGAAATTAAGTGAGTTTAAATCCCTTTAGATGCCATCACTCTTAAAAACAAGTATTCAAAATAGATGGTAAACCCGTTGCCATTGAGTAGATTCCGACTCATAGCGACCCTATAGTATAGAAACCCATAGAGTTTCCAAGGAGCAGCTGGTGTATTCGAACTGCCGACCTTTTGGTTAGTAGCCAAGCTTTTAAGTAGACCAGTCCATCCAGTATATTTTAGTAATCTTCCCTGTTCTTGCAAGGCTAACATGAGGCAAAAGAATTTGTATTGGCTTGGAATCAACATTATTATCCTTACATTACAGATAAGAAACAAAGGCCCAGATAGATTAAATCACTTATTCAAGGTCATACAGCTGGTCACTTGCAGGACTGGGATTCATTCAACCCTTTCTCCCTTCCTTCTTTCCTCCCTCCTGTCCTCACTTTTTATTTTTTTCTCTTTTATTAATTCACTCATTTATTCATTTAACAAATATTCAAGGATCATCAGGAACTCACAGATGAATAAGACACAGTCCCTGCCAGTAAGAAGCTATAGGCAAGTGGAAGTGTTTCTATAATCCAAATGTTCTGTTATACAAAGGCCTGCCTCCCTCCACAGGTGGACAATAGGCTCTGAATAACGTCTCTGTTGAGTGAGTGGGTGATTGACTCATTGTCAGACTGGAGTGAGAAGGCAGAGCCAGCATTGTTTCAAGGTGAAGTCTCCTTTTCTTTACGGTATTAAAATCCCTATAAGAAAATCCATAATAAGGACTAGTCCTGCTATTCTGGGAAAGTCTGCCTGTCTTGGAGTGGAGTGGGCTGAGGGCAGAAGTGGGGTCAGGTATTTGAGAGATTTGCCTGTCTTTGCCTCTAGATAAGCTGGCCACCATTGTTGCTGAGCTCTGCATGGCTTTTCCATCTACTCAACTTAAGTTGGTCACTCACCAGCACCAGGTCCAGGTCCAGGCAGGGAGGGAGCTAACAAGCCTTATATAGAATGTCTCCCAAGAAGTAGGAAGTGTCACAGAACAGCCACAATAGGAGTTTTCCTTTCTTCTCCCTTATCTCTACCCCATCGCTAACTACCACCAATCCATCTGCCCACCATCTTGGTCAGCACTTTGGGACTGGCTTTGTGCTTTTTTTTTTTTAAAAAAAAAAAACTTCTGCTCTGCTTTTCCCAAAGATCAGTTCCGCTAGAGGATAATCAATTGGTAAGTCGTCGAAAAAGTGTAAGTAGCTTCACTTTGCTAATTGTGGCACAAGGATGGGAATGAGGAAGAGACAAAGACCAGGATTCCATGTTCATTTCCTGTTAGGGAAAGCATCTGAAGCCCAGTCTCCAATGTGAGGAAGTCCACTCATGTTTCACTGGGTCCCTCCCAAAGCCATAACTCTTTCCATTGCTGTCCTGCTCTGAGACCATCTCTGTCCTCGCTAGAGAAATAAAGAGGTGGGAAGAGGGAGGGTACTGGAGAGGGTCCCCGTGCAGATTTTGCTCAAGCACTGACTTGAGTCAGCAAGATGACCTGAGACCCCCAAGGGATGAAAGCCCTGGAGTCTCTTGAGGGTTGGTCAAGAGAGCCCCATGCCCTTCTCTGTAGGAGAAGCAGAAAGCTCCAGCACATTATGAAGAGGGCGCACAGAGGTAATGGAAAGTGCAGTTCACTCAGGGGCACACACGTTCAAAGAGCACTCAGATATGCTTTCAGAAAGGGAAAATAATTGTGTGCTAATTGGTCCATTGACAGAGCCTGTCTTGCCTTCAGAAAGCCCTGATGGATCTCAGGTTCTTTAGCACATCCAATTTTCCATAAATACCAGACTTGCAAACCCTCATTCTAGAGAACCTGTTCTCCTCCCCCTGCCCTCCACTTCCCCTGCTACTCTCTTCCTACCTGGAGAGACACCTGCAAAGCTAACAGCCCAGGAAAATGGGCTTCTAGTTGTGAGCAATAGGGCCAGGCAGGGAGAGCACAGCTGATGGTGAGTGTGCTTAAAAGAGCTGCAAATTGGGTCCCAGGCTGCCACAGTGAAGAATTCGGACAAGTCGTTTTTTTAACGATGTTTTGTGAGAAATGCTCCCTTTTGCTGTTCTGGGGCCCACCTGAGATTTTTTGCGGGCCTACTTCAGTTAGCTCATAAGCATCTTAAATCCTCCCCACCTAGTCCTTACTCAGCCTTTGATAAAATAGAGAGTAAGCTATACCTAAACAGCAGCTTCCTTTCCCTCCTTTCGGGCCCTGATCTTTCCAGGGAATTATGGACATGGCATAAAATTATGCAGTCCTTTAAAGTTTGCAAGTGTTTTCTTGTGGACTATATCATATGAGGACAGGGGCAGTGGTGGTTCAGTGGTAAAATTATCAACTTCCATGTAGGAGACCTGGGTTTGATTCCTGGCCAATGCACCTCAAGCACAGCTACCACCCATCTATCAGTGGGGGCTTCTGTATTGCTATGAGGCTGAACAGGCTTCAGCAGAGCTTCCACACTAAGGTGGACTAGAAAGAAAAGGCGGTCTATCTACTTCCAAAACTCAGCCAGTGTAAACCCTATGGATCACAATAGTCCAATCCCATAGAGCATGAGGTCGCCATTAGTCAGGGGCCAGCTTGGCAGCTAACAACAACGTCATGTGGTCTCACCCTAACCTGCGGTAGAGTCAGGTGTGGTATCACAATATTTAACAACTAATAGAACAGGAGAATATTGACTAATTAGAAAGGTGCCAGCCACGGTGCCAAAGCAGAGATCTTGAGGCCTCTGAGATGCAATAGACTTTGGTTACTATCAAAGAGAAATCTGGGAGTCCCAGGGAAGGGGTAAAGATGGTTAGGGTAACATTTGGGAGATTGGGGTGGAAGTATTTGCCAAGTGGTATGGAAGTCTTTCAATATTTTAATAACTGGGACAGCCATCTTGGTCGAATGCAAGCCTGGGTACCAAAACCCAAAACCAAACCCATTGCCGTCGAGTCAATTGTGACCCTATATGACAGAGTAGAACGCCCCATAGGGTTTCCAAGGAGTGCTTGGTGGATTTGAACTGCCGACCTTTTGGTTAGCAGCCATAGCTCTTAACCACTATGCCACCAGGGTTTCCAGCCTCAGTACAGATGACCTAAATAGTTAGTAACTCCATATTATGGATGAGAGAAATGGAGTTCAATAATTTCTCAAGGTCATAAAACTTGAAAACAAACTTGTGGCCATCAAGTCATCATAGCAATCCTATAGGACAGAGAAGAACTGCCCCACAGGGTTTCCTAGGCTGAAATCTTTACAGGAGCAGGTCTTTTCTTCCCATGGAGCTACTGGTGGGTTCGAACTGCTGAAATTTCAGCTTAACCATTGCACCACCAAGGCTCCTTGTCATAAAACTAGTAAGCATGAAAGCTGAGACTCAATCCCAAGTCTTCTCACTTGAGTAAGTTTGTTTCCCACTGAACCTGCAGCCTGCCTTCACCCATCAGGCATTTTCTTGAGCAGCTCCCCACATGCCAGGCACTGTGAAGGGACCTGGAACCGCAGGGGTGCTACAGAATCCCAACTGCTGTGGCATCTACTGTCACTGTGTGGGGAGGGGGCAGCTAGGCATGTAAACAGCTGCAACATATTGTGACAAATCCTGTAATAGAGGTGCTGATCAGGGTGAATGTTGCAACAGAGGGGATGTACAGCGGGTTCTCGAAGGAATGTGTTAGACAAACAAGAGAGGACAGGGCACATTTTTCTCCATGTTTGTGCAAAGAAGTTGCTATGAAATGGGAAAAATATGTACACACTTGCTTAGAGAAACAAGAAATAGGCAGATATGTTCAAGGATTTTTCCTTCACTAAGGTAGAGGCAGGTGAGCAGAGTTCCCTTACCCCCGCCCCATCAAGAGCGACGACTGTGCTGGAAATCAGTCAGCTACTGCTAAGGAATGTTCAGTAGAGGGAAGAAGGTAACAGGTGTTGAAGCACCAGCAAAAGAAGGTTAGTTAGCAAGGATGTGCTTCAGGGCACATCCAGCTTATTGACCCTCGCTGTACAGATCTGTAAATGCTAAGTGCTTCAGAGCAAAGAGATGGTCTCCCATGGAACACCTTTACTGCCAGGTCAAAATGGGCAGGTCAGTCCCACCGAGTGAGAGGAGCTGTGAGATGGGATACAATCACATCCCTTGGCTCTTGAGTCCAGCAGTGTGTCCTTGGACAGGTCACATCAGGTCTCTGGACCTCAGTGATATAGAGATGGAGGACTGGGAGAGTGGAAGTGGGAGAGAACACTAAATGATCCTTGTTTTCTCATAGCTCTCTGAATTGTGTCACACGAGGGGAACCCACTGTGCTTCTAGACAGAGAAAACCCCAGGTCAATCAGCCCAGCAGAAGCCCCACAGTAATCTCATGTTGAATTTGTGACTGGAGGAATTCTGAGGAGATGAAAAGTGGCTGTAGTTCTGGAAAGTACAGGCCCACTATACTAGACATGGTTTGGGGTACCTGCCCACCCCTCACTCCATTACCCATAAACTGTCTGAAAGGGTGGGTCCAGTCAGCCATGGTTGAAACTCTGCAACCCTCATTCCTTGTACTGGACTAAAGGTAGAGTCTGAAACAGATTTTATTTTTCTTCAAGGGGATTTATAATTGTGATATGAGAGAAAAAAGAAATTAAAGGGTAATTATGGACACTTACAAAATTGAGTTAACAAACAATTATCAAGCATCTATGATGTGCCAGGAACTGAGGATACAATGAACAAGGGAGTGGTACCTGCCCTGGTGGCACCTGCCGAGAGATGAAATGGAAAGATAATGTCCCATCAGGGCCAGGGTCAGCTCCATGGCAAAGCAAAGCTACATGCAAGCTGAAGTTACTCAGGTACAGAAAAGTCTGGAATAAAGGGAGAAAATAACTCTGACAAGAGAAGCAGGAAGATGAAGCAGATGCAGATGGAAAAGCAGAGACATGGGTTCCAACAAGAAACAGAGGGAGTAACCTGGGAGCATGACCTTCCTTTTATAAGTCCCATGTGTTTGAATGGGATTTAGTGTCTTCTCCCTGGAGATCTATGAGATTCTTCATCAGAGTCCTTTTTAATAAACCATCTTTAAACTCAAGCTACCTTGAGTAGATTTCTATTTCTTGTAACTAAACATGTTTATATGCACTTTCACACACAATGAACAGAAGAGCCTAACCGTGATGCCATGTTCAGTGATTTATTTATTTATTCACCCAACAAACTCTTACCTGTAATGTGGCAAGCTCTGTACTGGCTACTGAGGATCAAAGATGAACAAGACACAGTCCCTACCACCATGACTTCACAGTCTCATGTGGAGATCATGTTAGCTAGAAATTATAGCTGAGAATGGTTAAGTTCTACAAAAGAAGCATATGCTTGAAACACTGAAGAGGGACATTTATCTACCTGGGGAGCCAGGAAGGACTTCACAAAAGAGGTACCTTTTATGAGCTGATCAAAGAAGGGTGAGGAAGAGCCACTCAGGTGAACAGACAAGCATTGCAAGAAAAGCAAACAGCAGGTGCCAGGGAAGGGAAATATGAGAGCACAGCATATTTGAGTGAAGATTTGTGGTTAGGGATGACTGGGCTACAAGATACGGATGGAGGTTGGAGGGTGAAGAATGGAGATGGGAAAGGGTGGGAAAGGACTGCTGAGAGATGAGACTAGAAAGACAGCAGGGATACATCTCCAATGGTCTTTAGCTATGTTAAGAGGAAGAGTAATTATTACTTTTCAAGCTCCAATTGTGCTATGGTTGATGCTTTATGTATGTATATAAATATATATTTTTTATTTAATCCTCACCACAATCCTTCAAAGTAGAATTGTCCAACAATTTTAAGATGAGCAAACTGAGGTTCAGAGAAATTTGGAAATTTGTTCAAAGCCACACCATGAGCAATGGTAGAGCTCAGACTATGTTTCTTCCACTGTGGCACACTGCCACCGTGGTACGGTGGTTTGGGCTCTGTCCCAGGTACTCTTGGGAGCTATTGGAGGGTTTTAAATAGGGGGATGATATGATGCCATGATGTGTACTCATAGCAGCAGCATAGAGATTGAATCAGGGAGAAAAGCTTAGGATGGAGACAGGAAGATTGGTTAAAAGGATAATGCAAGAAAATCAGGTAAGAACTGAGAAGGTCCTGAATTAGGGGAATGGCAGTGGACATGAAAAGGAGGCCAAGGGTAAGATGAAGATATATGCAAGGAAGTGCTTAAAGTGGTGGACCAAGGAATTTAAATCAGGTGAGGAGGGAAATGAGGCCATTAAAGGATGATAGACAGTGAAAAGTTGGTCAGCTCAAAGAATAGGAAGGAACATTAATGAGACCTTTGGGGTGTCGATCCAGGCATACCTTTCATTTCCTGATAAGACCAACTCTTTTTCAACTTTGACAGAGCCCACTACTGGACTGAAAGCGGAAGGGGATCATTCCACAGAGTTCTGTCCTTTTGATAAAGCCCTCTCCAAGCTACCAACAGTCCCTCTTTCATCATTTTAAGCTGCCTATCGGCTGCTAACCAAAAGGTGAGAGGTTCAAATTCACCGGCTGCTGTGCAGGAGAAAGGTAGCAGTCTACTCCACAAAGATTACAACCTTGGAAACCCTATGGAGCACTTCTACTCTGTTCTATAGGGTCTCTATGAGTTGTAATCAAGTCAATGGCAATAGGTTTGGTTTACATGTAATATACCAGTCCCCAAATGTGCCCTACCAATTGCCATTGAGTAGATTCTGACTCATAGCAACCCCATGTATGTCACAGTAGAACTTGACTCCATAGAGTTTTCAGTGGATGATTTTTTTTGGAAATTGATCACCAGGCCTTTCTTCCAAGGTACCTCTGGGTGGCCTCAAACCACCAACTTTGGTTAGCAGCTGAAAGCGTTAACCATTTGCACCACACAAGGCCCTACATCCCTGTTAGCTCTAGTCATCCTCATCTCTTAGATGCTCATTCCAGACACTGCACATCCCCTAATCTGACTCTATCTCTTTAACTGACTTTCATTGTGCTCTCTGGGTCTTATGATCAACCCTCAGTATAAACCCCTATAACCTCAATCTCTTCTTAAGAGTCCCCTTCACCTTGTGCTCTAACCACAGCTGGCTGACCCTGAGAGCACGCTTCTACTGCAGTCTTCTCTGGTAGTGTCTGTCTTCTTTCCCACACCTCACCTTCCTAGGTGTGGAAGAGATGTGGGTCCTCCATGCTCTTCATTTTGGGCATTGTGACCACTGTTGCTCCCTAGCCAGCTCTAGCTCCTTGCATATTCCATCAGAACTCTATCACTCACTACCCCTCCTTGTTGCAGTCTATTTTTCTTGCTATTCCTCCTCATTCATTGAGGAGTTTTAGTATTAGGCTTACAATCTTTCTTACCACCGCTAGGCTGGTATCATTCAGGTTGACCTTGCATCTGTATAGATAATCCTTCAATACCCTGGCCTTTCAGTTCCCTCACCTCCTCACCTCACCACTTCACCTTGTGCTCCAACCCTTTCTTAGTCATCCATGCCCATGCCCTAGAACCTAATATTACTGGTAACTTTCCTCCCTCTGTAATCTCAGTTGTAAGTATCACACTCTGCCACTTTCTCTAACAAGTCATCAAACTTACTTAGACTTCTAATCCTTTGACCACATCAACTTTTCACTTTCTATCAGCCCTTAATGGCCTCATTTCCCTGCTTGTCCAACTTAGATTCATTGGTCGTCACTATAATCACTCCTCTGTATATACTGTCAATCCCTTTGCCTCTTTTTTCTATCATCCTGTGTGTGCACTCACTCTCTCTCTCTCTCTCTCTCTCTCTCTCTCTCTCACACACACACACACACACACACATATACTGGTTAAAACCAACTCTCCAATCTACTCCATGGCTGTCTGTACAGGAACTGCTGAATGCAGCTGCTAAAACTCGTAACTGTACTGACTAGTCTCATGTTAAAATTATGACCACAAGTCCCAAGCGAGCCCTCAGTGCTGCCCAGTAATCCATTATACTTAGCTAGCCAGTTGACGTTCCTACTCTTGAGAAGACCATTTCAGACATTCTTCTCTCTCCTCAGCAATCCCTTCTCCTTCCTGACTTTTAAGGTCTTTGCTTCTTGTTTCATCAAGGAAATAGAATCAATTGGAAGAGAAATAGACTCATTCAGAAGAGAACATCCTCATCTTCCCACAACACCACATCTGCCAACCAACTGCCATTTGTCCTTGTATACTCCAGACTGCATCTTGTTATAAAGGACGAAGTGTTCATGTGCCTATATATGACCAACCCTTCCATTCATGCACAGAATATCAACCCCTCTCACCTACTCAAAAGATTTTGCTCTGCAACTATCCCATCTCTCATTCATCATCAGTTTTTACCTTCCTACTGAATCATTTCAATCAACATACAATATCCCGGAATAGCTCTCATCTTAAAAACAAAAATACAACCTCCCTGACCCCTTGTAACTCTCCAGCTATCACTCATTTTTCTGTTTGTCTTAACATAAAAACCCCTTAAGAGTGGTCTTTTCTTATCTCTGATCACCCACTTTGCTTTCTCCCCTGAATGTTCTCCACTTGGCTTTTTATACCCTCCAAGCCACTGAAACTGCTCTCATCTAGGCTACCAGTTATCTCCTGGTTGCCAAATCGAAGGTCAGCTCTAAGTCTTCATCTTCGTGACTTTCAACAGCATTTAACACAGTTGCTCACTCTTTCTTTTGTGAAACACTTTCTTCAACTGGCTGTAGTGACCCCACTTAGTCTGGTTTTCTTCATCCCTCTCTGCTCTGTCTCATCCTCCTTTGTTGGATTTTCCTCCACTTCTCAATTTCTGAATATTGGTGTGCCTCAAACTCAGCCCTAGGGCTGCTTTTCTAACTGCACTCACTGTTTTGGTGATTTTATCTCATCCTTTCCTATAGTTTCAAATATCATCTATGCATGTGTATATTTGTATACCAAATCTGTGTCTCCAGTCATGACCTTTCTTTTGAAATGCCGGTGTTTACATCCAACTGCCTCTTAGGTATCTCTTTTTGGATGTATAATAGTAATGTCAAATTCAACATGTCTAAACCAAACTCTTGATTTATTTGCTTCAAATCTGTACCTCCTGCCAGTATTATCCTTCTTGGTAAATGAAATCACTGTTCTGGCTGCTCTAGCCAAAAATCTTGCATTCATTCATGACTTCTTTCTTCCAGTCTAGTAGCTAATACTGTAGGCTCTACCATCAAAATATATTCTGAATCTACTAATTTCTCCCTACTTCTACACCACTACCTTTGCCCAAGCCACCATTATTTCTCATCTTGACCTTGACCACTGAAATTGCCACTGTATTGGTCTACAGGATCCCCCTTTCTTCCCTCTACCTTGTGCAGTAAGACCCTTCATGATCTGGCTCCTACAACCTCTGCAGCCTCATCTCCCACTTGACCCCCGAACCCTTTTTGCTCCACTCCAGCTGCAGTGCCTTCCTTGGTGTTCCTGAAACATACCAAGCACACTTCCACCTGAGGGAAATTGTACTTGCTGTTCCCTCTGCCTAGCATGCTCTCACTCAAGATATCCATGTGCTCATTCCCTCACTTCATTCAGTCTCTGCTTAAATGGCATCCCTTCAGACAGGTCTTCTCCAAAGTACCATGTCCCCATCATTCTCTATCCCCTTACCTGCCTTTATGTTTTCAGACCAGTGATCACCACCTGACATTAAGTATTTATCTAAATTATGTCTCTGCCAATAATATTTAAGCTTTATATGGGCAGGGACTTTATTTGTTTTGTTAACTCTTGTATTCCCAAAACCCAGAACAGGCACTCAATATTTATTGAATGAATAAATAAATGAAAAACATTCCTTATGAATTTCAGATGGGATAAAAGCAGGATATAAGACAAGGTTCACCTCTACTCACCACCCCAACTTTATACTTAAAATAAAACCATAACCAATATTCCCTAGTTTGTTTGTTTTTTCCCACTAGTCTTCTCTTCCTTAAAACAATATGAACTTTCCTAGAAATTTTCTTGATGTAAGTAGAGAAGATGGGATGGAGGTTATAGTTATTATAATCACAATAACTATTTATCTTTTTCAAACATACGTGAGATCATATCACTCCCCTGCTTAAAACTCTCCAATAGTTTCCACTGCACTTCGAATTATACAAGCATTTCCTATCACGGGCATGTAATCTAGCTCTGGACTACTTCTCAACCTCATTTTGTACCAGTGTCACACCAGTCTTCTCTGTATTCCACCAAGATACCAAGCTGGTTCCTACCTCAGGGCCTTAGCACTTACTGTTCCCTCTGCCTGAACCCTCTTCTCTCAGATCTGCACACAGCTGGCTTTTTATCATTGAGAGCTCAGCCTCAAAGTCAAAACCCCAGAATGCTTTCCCTTGACCAATATAGCTAATATTAGCTGCTCCCTCCCTTTACCCCAGGGTATCTGTACCTATGACTCTCGTTTCTTCATATTGTTATTTAAAATTACTTTGCTATTTTTTTTTTTATTTTACTTATTTATTTTCAACATCTCCCTCTAGAATGTAACTTCTGTGAGAGTAGTGACCTTGTCTGTCTTTTTCACTACAGTCCCTCGGTTGGAGCCTGGGTAGATGTTACATGAATAGAGTAGCATCTATATAAATAGATACAGATGCTACATGAGTATTTGCTGTAGAATGAAAGATCCAGACCATGTTTAAGGGCCGGTTGTACCTTCCATCAGAAAGCATCCTTCTCTCTCAGATCAGGCAGGCCTGGCTGACCTGGAGGTGGTTAAGGCTCTGGCCTCCCCCTTGGTTTCTCTCTGCCTGTCCCTCCCCACTCCTGCCCCACCAGTCTCTCTCTAGGCCGTTACCTTGATGGCCCCTGTGGCTATCTGGATATGGTGCAGCCGTCGCAGCGTGCTCTCTCTGTCGATGAAGTAGGAGGCCGCCAACTGGTGCAGGGTCTCCAGGGACACGGCAGAGCTGTTCCCACTTCCCACGGCCACAGGGGCACTTCTTCCTGTCTCTGTCTTTCGACTCAGCTTCTGCTTGTCCACAAAAATTGTCAGGGATTCTTCTCCTATAGCAAACAACATGTGTTCGTTGGTGGGGCCTCCTGCTTCCTAGTACCCTACCAGAAAGAACATGAAACCCTTCTCCAGATAGACAGATTTAAGAGGGAGCCTATTACCCCTACTGTCACCCTCTTACCCTGTCTTTTAGCATCTTTAGAACGATCTCATCAGACTGTGTCATAGGGTGACAACCTCACTGCGTGAGAGGCCCTCCTTTTCTTCCTTAGTTCTTTAAGTCTCCCAAAGCTCACCCAGCCCCTCAGCTTATCCATTTAACATCTTCTACTGATCTCTGTCTCAGTCAATTTACCTCCATGGGAGAGACAGAATTCTCTCTCTCAAGTTGTTTATGAGAAGTCACCATGGATATTTCTGCTCCCTCAGAAAGGGCAAAAGCCTTGAAGCTCAGCCGCCCTCCTCCCCATCAAGCACTCAACACCTACCACATGCTGGCAGCTGGCCTGAACCCTTGAGGAGCTTCTTTTTGTCCATCAGACAGGGAGCTAAATGTTACAGTTAATCCTGCTTTCTTCTTCCCAGGGTACAGAAGACTGCCTCTTCAGAGCTTTTGATTCTGCCCTGGGTCCTAGCCACTTGTTGCACCATCCCCACCCTCACCCCCACCCCCACCCAGCCCAGAGTTATGAACACATTAGAAGTGGTTTGGGTGGTTACCAATCCTTATAGAGAGGAAGCAGGGATCGAGGACTCAACAGCATCTACTTCTTTGCCTATGGATCTGACAACCGTAGTCAGCAAATATGAGGAAGTGAAGAAGCCTCAGGGTTAGATGGCTCAGTCAAAGGAGAACTGGGAGTGCCCCCTGCTGGCATGTGCTTAGTAGATGCATGTTCATCCCCGACCTCCTTAAACCTCACCTTTCCTCAATGGGATGCTTATACTCAAAAGCAACGTCCTGGGGTGAATGTGGAAGTCAAGAGACTGAATTGTTCTCAGATACACACCAGAAAAAAAACATTTCTCGTGCAATACTAGACCTAGAAGAACAAAAGGCCCAGGAAGACTGTTGGAGCTATACTCAATGGTTCTTCAAGCTATTTTAAATGACCTGGAAAACAATTAGTGTGAGGTCATGATGTTGCTTTGCTTACCTCCAAGGGTGGCAGAAAGTAAGAAATGAGTGCCGTACTTTTTGATGAGGTTTTCGGTAACCTGTTGTAGGTTGGGTCTCCTTCCAAGAAGGCGGATGTTCCGGATGAACTCTGGGGCAAGAGGCAATGGCAAACTGAAAAAATCCTTCCTTTCCAGAGCCAAGCTGTTTACTTTCCAGCGGGCAAACTCTCTGGAGGAAAAGCCAAGGGATAAGGAAAACTCAGCGTATTTCAGGAAACAAAACAAAACCCGTTGCTGTTGAGTCAATTCTGACTCATAGCGACCCCATAAGACAACGAAGAACTGCCCCATAGGGTTTCCAAGGAGCAGCTGGTAGATTCAAACCGCCGGCCTTTTGATAAGCAGCCAAGTTCGTAACCACTGTGCCACCAGGGCTCCATTTCAGAAAAAGAGGCGTAAAATCTGAATCAGGTACTGATCCTCCTCAACTTGCACCCACTCTTCTCCTCTCAGCCCAGCTGGAGGGACCCAGTCCGTGAAAGAGGTCCTTTGGCGTCTTATCTGGTCTGTCATTCCCAGGCTGTGAGCTAGACCTATGTTAGCTGACTGCCATCAGAGCCTACTCTACTCCCACCCAGCTTTCTCGTCCGGGGGTAGATGATTAGCTTATTCACATGGGAGTAATCATGGTTAAAAAACAAAACCAAACCCTGTCTAGTGGATTCTGATGCATAGTGACCCTATAGGACAGAGTAGAACTGACCCATAGGGTTTCCAAGGCTGTAAATCTTTACGGAAGCAGACTGCCACGTCTTTTTCCCACGGAGTGGCTGATGGGTTCAAACCACCACCTTTCAGTTAGCAGCCAAGTGCTTAACCACTGCACCACCAGCGCTCCCACTCATGGTTACCAGTGTAGAAAAAACAATGGAACAGTGGTTTGCAGAGATGTGGTCTAGTTCGCAATTGCCACCCTGTGGCTGAGTCACATCACCCATCATGACCTGAGTTTACTCATCTGTAAAATCAGAAAGTTGGTCTAGAACAACAGCTCTCAAAGTTTTAGGCCTTAGGACCCCTTTACTCTCTTAAAAATGATTCAGTCCCCTATGTTTGTTTATGTGGATACAGCTCTTGAGATTTACCATTTTAGAAATTAAAACTGAGAATTTTTAAATTTATTTATGCATTATTTCATTTAAAGATAATAACCCCATTACATGAACATAAATAACATATTTTTATGAAAATAACTACATGTTCTGAAGCAAAACAGATTTAGCATTGCTTTCCATTTTTGCAAATCTCTTTAATATCTGGCTTAGTAGAAGACAGCTGCATTCTCGTATTTGGTTCTGCATTCAATCTGTTGCGATATGTTGTTTTGGTCATTCATTTTTTGAAAAAATGTCTTGCAAACACTCAAGTCTGAATAATCATAGTTTGCCTGTTGTCTGTTCTTTCAAGAAAAAATGGGGTTCCATTAACAAAGCAGCTAGTTCAGCTCGCAGCTCAAAATAATCACACAAGTGTTTTTCCTTGAGACAGCCATTGTACTTTGGTTTAGAGTAGAAGTGCTTTTTGTGTACTTTCAAATTTGGCATGCATAATACTAAAAGACGTATACACAAGGGTCAAAATTTAATAAGATTAAATTTTGCTGCTCCAAGGGCATTTTTAAGTGTAGCTAGCCTATGGGGTCATCATGAGTCAGAATAGACTCAATGGCAATGGGTTTGGTTATATACATATATGTGTATATATATAAAACAACAACATGTATAAAACATCTAACAGTAACACGTAAAAAGAAATTGGCATAGCGGTGCTTACGAAAATACTTTGCAGGGAAAGATCACAGTTGGCAAACTAATGTAGAAGGTGTATGTTATTTGCATAAAAATACAGATATATATTTACATAAATATACACACATATATGTATATGTTTATATATGTATATTATATATGCATATGTATATATATGGAGCCCTGGTAGCACAGTGGTTAAGCGTTAGGCTGCTAACCAAAAGGTTGGTAGTTTAAATCCACCAGCTGCTCCTTGGAAACCCTATGGGGCAGTTCTACTCTGTCCTATAGGGTTGCTATGAGTTGGAATCAACTCAGTGGCATAAGTCATCAGCAGCAGCAGCAGCATGTATATATATAAGTATCTATACATTTTTTAAAGTGCAAGTATGTCGTAATGAAGCCGTTGTGTGGTACAATTGCCTTTATTCAAATTCAAATGTCAACAGTTCCACCTCCATTGCTTTTGTACCTGCAGTGCAAATGTCAACATGGAAACCCTGAAAGGGACTGGGGTACCCACATTTTGAGAACCCCTATTCTAGAAGATAGCAAAGCTCCTTTTCAGTCCCACCTAGGATTTTAATCTTCATGTTTTACTTCTAACTGAAATGCTTGCATTTTAAAGGCTACGGATTTCAAAGGGGAATGTTTGTCCTAAGATGGCATTTAAAGAATCATATCCACTGTAAGAAAGGAATTTTCCATTGTCTCTCAAACTGTGCTGGTAAGGACCAGCTCCACTGCCTTAGGAAGGAACAAAATATAAAGTCTTCACAATCCCCTCACCCATCCCAACTCTGCTGGTGGTGACAGTGCTAAGCCTCGGTCTAACTTTCTCCAAATCCATGGAATGTAAATCGCGAGACTGCAGAAAAATACAAGAGTTAAAAATAAAGAAATAAAAATGTTTGCTCAATTTCAGGATATGGAATCCCTCCATCCAACTCTAGAGACTAAAATAGAGAGGAAGGACATGTGCCAAACATTACTAAGGAAACAAAGGAAAATGAGTGAACGCTAATTCATGGTTCCGATGAAGTCTTTAAAAATTCCTGCTATGTGGCTTTATTTATCTAAGCAGGCAGGTTCATAATAATACATTATCAGCTATTTCCTTTGTGTAGGAAATGCTAAACTTTAATTAAAGTACAGGGTATTTGTCAAAAATGTTTTCTGAATGGGAACTAGTATCCCTTCATTAGCTAATAGATAATTACGTTGATGAGAATAGTAAAATCTGATTAATGAAAAGAAACTTAAGGTCATCAAACCCAGTCTTCCTCTTTTGGGGTAAGCCATGCTTAGACGCCATTAACTAATAAAGGCTTTTTTTCTTATTTGGAGCACTGGTGGCTCAGTGGTCAAGAGCTCGGCTGCTAACCACAAGGTCGGCAGTTCAGATCCACCAGCTGTTCCTTGGAAACCCCATCGGGCAGTTCTACCCCGTTCTTTAGGGTCGCTATCGATCAGAATAGATGGGTTTGTTTTGTTTATTTGTTTGTACACAATCGTCAAAGCCCTTCCCTGCAAGGAAAGGCTTAGCATAGAGGTGGGTCCCACTTTAATTAAATACAGTAAGCAAAAATGGAGTCACATGGCTTACTCAAACATTCAGGTCTGCTCAAACCCAACCTCCTTGAAGAAGCTTTCTCTGGCCATCCTGTCCATTAGAGTGCCCGCTTTGTCCCCAAGCTCTGTTCTCAGGTTTCTTTTTAGCACAACCTGACACAGTATAATATAATATAACATCATTTTTTATTGTCTTTCTCTCCCACTCAAAAGTAAACTCCAGTAACAGGGATTTTTTTTTTTTGTCTTGTTCAACTCTTTATGACCAGCAGTAGAACGATGTGGGCACGTAGTAGATGTTCAACGTATTTTTGTTGAGTGATTCTCTAAGTCACTTATTCTATGCCATAGCTCTCCTAATCCTTCAATTGTTTGCAAATTATTGACACCTTGATTAAAAAAATAAAAAGTTACAGGGTGAGAATATATAGAAGCTACAACCAATTAGTGGCTGATCTGAAATGAAGGTAGAACATTTCTCAATATGTATACTGTATCAGTGGGAAAATTTGTCTATATTTATTAAAATGTAATTTATCGGTATCACTTTATACATGGGGTTTGTTTCTATAAATCAAGGCACCGCTGGCATATTCTTTTGCTTTGGAAACCAAGTCTGAGTCCTCTTATATTGTCTTCAGTGAACACGGACAACTTCCAATGACTGTGTACTTTAACTGCGCTCCAAAGCCCAGTGACTAAAAAACTCCAGTTCAGACTCTGCTGTGCTTTACTCCCAAATGTTAATGATCAACAGTTCCATTCCTCTACACTGGGTCTGATAAATTTCTGCCACATGCATCATATTCATAATGTTAAAGATCCCCAAAAGAAACAACAATCTTGGAGCTTTGCACTTTTACCGAGTCTTCATTTTCTTACGTACAACATTGGACTTGAAAAATCATGTATCTTATTCAAACGAATAACAGTTTTGAGTATATCTTACTTAAATGAGGAACTCAAAGCTCAGAAGACTAAGTAATTTGCCTGGTGTCACACAACTACCAAGAGAGAAATCTGGGCTGTAAGACCTGGAAGAAACATTTCAGTAATCCTTGCCAATCTTTTTCACATTATTGTGTACATTGAAAACACTATTTATATGCCACCTTAGGGTAAATGAACGAGGCTGTTCAGGCCATCGGAGACCAGCACAAGAGTCTTGCTACCCAGACCTTGCCCAATTCCCCAAGTGCTGAGAAGATCAATATGTTGAGATACCTATAATCCATTTGCAGCACACCCAGGGGTCAGGGTGCACACTGGTTGGGAAGCTGTATTCAATCCTCTCATGTTATGAGAGAACCACTAAACAGAGAGGGTAAGTGGTTTGCCTAAAGCAGTATATAGCCAGGTGGTAGCAGAACCAGAACAAATCAGTGTCCTGACTTTCTCTCCTTTGCTATTTATAGCAACTATGTTGATGGTGACAATTACAACAATGCCTACCTAGCATTGATTAAACACTTACTATGTGCCAGGAATTGCTAATCACTTTACATGACTAATGGAAACCCTGGTGGTATAGTGGTTAAGAGCTACAGCTGCTAACCAAGAAGTTGGCAGTTCGAATCCACCAGGTGCTCCTTGGAAACCCTGTGGGGCAGTTCTACTCTGTCCTATAGGGTCGCTATGAGTCAGAATTGACTTGACAGCAATAGGTTTGGTTTTTTTTGGTTTACATGATTAAAATATTTTTATCATCTCAATAACCCTTGAGGTGGTAGTAGTATTTCCTTCATTTTAAAGGAAACTGAGACTAAGGTTAAGAAAGTAACTTCATAAAGTTACACAGTAAGTGAAAAACCAAAAATCAAACCTGTTGCCATTAAGCCAATTCTGACTCATGGCAACCCCATGTGTTACAGAGTAGAACTGCTCCACGGGATTCTTCTGACTGTAATATTTATGGAAGCAGATCTCCAGGTCTTTCTTCTGCAGTGCTGCTGGGTAGGTTCAAACCAGCAACCTTTAGTTCAGTAGATAAGTGCAAACCATTTGTACCACCCAAGGACATCAAAAAGTGACAGAGCTGAAATTAAAACCCAAGTCAAAACCACAATGCTGTTTTTATAACATTATTTTCCCACGTGCAGTTCAGGTTAAGTGTATATTTTATTGCATTCTAATACATTTTAAAGGTTTAGTATCTTTTAACAAAAGTATTTTCGTTACCCAGACCATTCCATTCCTTAATTATCTATATAAAATATGAATTTATTGTATTTCCTAAACACAGTGCAACATTTACAACATAACAAAACCTTGCTGAATTACGGCAGCTTCAAGACATCCATTTGCAGGAGGAGAAATGGAGCCCCAGAGAAAATCAAATCCATACACAGGGTTTCATGAGCGGAATCGTATAAATGCCTGATTTCAGCTCCCATGGCTGCTCAGGAAATCATAACACAGAATAAAGAATGACCTAGAAAAATGAATGATACTGTCTTGAAAGCTTTTTATGACCAAATAATAACAAAAAAAAAATGACTAACATTTAATGAGCTCTTATTATGTGCTGGGCATTCTAAGCATCTTTAAAAGTATTAAGTAATACAATGTGCCCCCAAAAAATCTATAAGGGGAAAATATAATTATCTTCATTTTATATATGAGGAAATTGAGGCACAAATAAGGTAATTTTCCCAGTAAGTAGCAGGCAGTAGGTGGCAGAGCCAGGATTTAAACACAGGTTTTCTGGCTCCTGGATCCAGGCTCTTTACCACCGTGCTGTTCAACCTCCACCTGGGAAACTCAAATCAGCAATCACGATAATGTGAGTGTGTGTGCATCTGTGTGTGTGTGTGTGTGTGTGTGTGTGTGTGTG
>NW_004443957.1:13863665-13878746 GCF_000243295.1 Trichechus manatus latirostris | reverse complement strand
GAGAGAGAGAGAGAGAGATTGAGATTAAAAGTCATTGGAGAAAGAATAGATGTGTAAAGATGGGGGCTATATTTGCAAAACAAAAAATAAACAAAGACAAAAACAAAGGAAAATCAGCCCCATAATATAAACCACACAAGTTGCTGCTAAGTCGAGTGGCTGCTCAGTCGGCTCTGACTCATGGCGACCCCAGACCCCATGTGTGTCACAATAAAACCGTGCTCTGGACTGTATTCAATGGCTGCTTTTTTTGGATCGCCAGTCCTTTCTTTCGAGGCCCCTTTGGATGGACTCAAACCTCCAACCTTTCAGCTAGCAGTGGAGTGCCTTCACAGTTTGCACCACCCAGGGACCCGCCATAAACTATTGTGGGTGTCAACTCAGAATTAGGTCTCTGCTGCAGGACTCAGCCTCTGAGAGCTCTCAATGGTATTCTCTTCTACTCCACTAAGTTTCTTCTCTATTATCAGAATCATGGAGGAAACATCTGTGAACAGAGTGTGAGCCAGAAAATGGTAAAAATGTGCTTACAGAACTTATTAACCTGGCTCCTTCCAGCATCAGAAAACCTCAGAAAGCAGTACTGGAAGGCAGCCTGAGCTATTCAAAGAATAAATGTTCATTTCCAATTTTTCATTTAGTAGTTTTTTTCCAGTAATAAAATAACAAAGGCTCTTTTTTTTTCCTAAAAAGGATGTTTTCCATATATCAATTATATTAACACACACTGTTTCAATTAAACCATCATCTTTGTTTCAATTAAGACATGAAGTAAATCTCCATTTCAATTTAGCCATTTCTCCTAAAATCTTCTCCCACTTGTTTGTAGCGCCGTAAACAGTCTGAGAAAGCAAACATTTCCAACAGTAGTGTAATCCCTATGGACAGTGCCTCCAGAACAGCGGAAGCCATTACATAAAGAGCTCACAGGTTAAGCTAAAGGGTGAACAGAGTTCTTCAGTCTGGACTTTCCCTGCAAAAGGTGTTCACTGCACTTCAAAAGGATGTTTCAGTAAACTGCTTTAATTGATGGGTGATAAGGCCAGTTTTTCATCCCCATCAAGCATATTTGAGATGAGCCTAGAGTGAAACATACATGTTTCTGTCAAAGGGTCAATGTAGCCATAAAATCATTAATAACAATGAAAACAAAGTCTAGAAAAGGCATATTCCAGACTGAAGCTATCGCTATCTATCTATACATATATATACATGCATATACATATACATGTATATATATATACATATATATATATATAAAACAGTTGCTTTTGAGTCAACTCTGACTCATGGTGACCCCATGTGTGCCAGAGTAAAACTCCATAGGGTTCTCTACGGCTGACTTTTGGAAATAGACCACCAGGTCTTTCTCTAGGTGGACTCGAACATCCAACCTTTTGTTTAGCAGTCAAGTTCATTAACCATTTGCACCACCCAGGGATGGGTATATATATATATATATATAGTGACCCTATGCACAACAGAACGAAAAACTGCTTGGTCTGCACCATCGTCAAAATCGTTGCTATGTTTGAACCCATTGTTACAGCCACTGTGTTGATCCATCTCATTTAGGATCTTGCTCTTTTTCACTTACCCTCTACTTTATCAAGCATGATGTCATTCTCCAGGGACTGGTCCCTTCTGATAACATGTCCAAAGTATGTGAGACTTGCTTCTAAGGAGTATTCTGGGTGTCCTTCTTCCAAGACAGATTTGTTCATTCTTCTGGCAGTCCATAGTTATTCAATATTCTTCGCCAACACCGTAATTCAAAGGCATCAATTCTTCTTTGGTCTTCCTTATTCACTGTCCAGCTTTCTCATGCATATGAGGCGATTGAAAATGCTATGGCTTGGGTCAAGTGCACCTTAGTCCTTAAAGTGACCTCTTTGCTTTTTAACACTCTGAAGAGGTCTTTTGCAGTGGATTTGCCCAACACAATACCGCATTTGATTTCTTGACTGCTGCTTCCATGGACGTTGATTGTGGATCCAAGTATAGTGAAACCCTTGACAACTTCAATATTTTTTCCATTTACTATGATGTTGCTTACTGGTCCAGTTGTGAGGACTTTTGTTTTCTTTATGTTGAGGTGTAATCCATACTGAAGGCTGTGGTCTCTGATATTCATCAGTAAGTGCTTCAAGTCCTCTTCACTTTCAGCAAGCAAAGTTGTGTCATCTGCATATTACAGGTTGTTAATAAGTCTTCCTCTAATCCTGATGCCCCATTCTTCTTCATATAGTCTAGTTTCTCGGATTATTATACAGATTGAATAAGTATGGTGAAAGGATACAACCCTGACACACACCTTTCCTGATTTTAAACTATGCAGTATCCCCTTGTTCTTTTCAAACATATGCCTCTTGGTCTATGCACAGGTTTCTCATGAGCACAATTAAGTGTTCTGGAATTCCCATTCTTCACAGTGTTACCCATAATTTGTTACAATATATATATTTATATGGATCCCTGGTGCCACAGTGGTTAAAGCACTCAGCTGCTAACCAAAAGGTCTGTGGTTCAAATCCACCAGCCATTCTGCAAGAGAAAGACGTGGCAGTCTGCTTCCCTGAAGATTTACAGCCTTGAAAACCCTATGGGTCAGTTCTACTGTGTCCCACAGGGTCACTATGAATTGGAATCCAACTGATGACAGTAGGTTTGGTTTTGGTCTTTTGGTGGGTTTATATATACATCTGCACATATATACATGTGTGTGTATATATATATATATATATATATATATATATATTCTAAAGTGATTGTAATTATCTTTACCCCAAACTATTTAAAACTAACGGTCCAGAGTACCAATAAATGATGCTTTTGGTTATACTTGAGTTCAGAGATTTTCCCAGAATCCAAAGGGGCCCTGCAGTAGGAGTATTGAACCACAGCCATGCCAAGCTTCAGGCAACAGGAGCTTCAACAGAGCTTTGGGAGTGGGCCAGCTCTGGCCTTGAAGCAAAAAGGTTTCCAATGATGAATGAAGAAAATCAAAAACACAAGGGAAAGATTAGTCCAAAGGACTAATGGACCACAACTACCACAGCTTCCACCAGACTGAGTCCAGCACAACTGGATGGTGCCTGGCTACCACCACCAACTGCTCTGACAGGGTTCACAATAGAGGGTACCAGACAGAGCTGGAGAAAAATGTAGAACAAAATTCTAACTCACACACACAAAAAAAAGACCAGACTTACTGGTCTGACAGAGACTGGAGAAACCTCGAGAGTATGGTCTCTGGACACACTTTTAGCTCAATACTGAAGTCACTCCTGAGGTTCACCTTTCAGCCAAAGATTAGACAGGCCCATAAAATAAAATGAGACTAAATGGGCACACCAGCCCAGGGGCAAGGACGAGAAGGCAGGAGGGGACAGGAAAGCTGGTAACGGGGAAAGCTGGTAATGAGGAACCCAAGGTCGAGATGGGGAGAGTGTTACCCATCGTGGGGTTGGCAACTAATGTCACAAAACAACATGTGTATTAATTATTTAATGAGAAACTAGTTTGCTCTGTAAACCTTCATCTAAAGTACAATTTAAAAAAAAAGACATTAAAAAAAAAAGGTCTCCAATGAGAATACTAAATTGCTACAAGGTGTTCCTCATTTGATAGGTGTGACTAAAAAGTGGTGCCTCCAAGTCATGGCTTTGGCTTCTAATGTCACCAGCCACTAGGCAACACTGAGCTTCTCTGCCTTACACAAGGTCAACCAGAAATCTGCCAGCAAGCATCCCCCTACTGAGCCTCGTGGCTCCTGATGATGAAAGACTCAGAGAGAGCACAGCTGGGGGCTTCCATCTCAGGTGCTATTTTCAGCAGCTGCACACTGAAGCGCCACTTTCCGGGCTTGTAAACTGAGAACATTGATCTGGCCCCTGTGAAAAGTCATTACCTACGAAGCCTCTCTCCCTATGAAGCCTTAAGGGAAAGAGTATTTAAAAAAAAAAAAATCCATAGTTTCAAAACAGAAGCAAAACTATAACCCCATGAGGATGAAATCTGGTAGCAGTGAATACTGCAGTCTAAAATGCGGGTGGTTGTGCTGAGACCTCGTACTACAAGCCTGATTATTCTGTTACCAGCATTTCTCATCAACATTCTATCTTTCTACTTCTGTGTGGGAAGTGTGCTCGGGCCCATTTCCAAGGCCACCGATATGACTGTCATTAGGGAAGTCACATTTCCTGTATCCTGAGCATGCACCCCCTCCCCTGCCCTGGCACCCTGCAGGCTTGGCATCATCCTGCTCCAGTGTCGGTGTGCCCCTGAGAGCTATGAGCCATTTGTGCCTTCTGAGTTAGACGCCAGGCTGAGTTACTGGGGAGGTGATCAGTGCTGCTTCCTGAAGAGCCAACCAATTATCACCTGCTCACTCAGGCAGTGTTTCTCAGAATAGGATCTGAGATGCCCTGAGAGGGTGGGGAGAAGTCTTCAGGCAGCCACAAAGCCCGGGATGCCCAGCTCCAAGAACTGCTTTGCAATCAATGGCAGAAAGAGTGGGCTGTTGCAACAGGGAATATTGCCCTTCTCTATCCTTTGACCCTCCTGATTTATTTACAATAACCTCTTTTTTTTTTTTTCCCCAGCAGCTAACACCCTCCCCGCTCAACACACACACACAATGTTAGTGTTAAAGAGACTGCAGTGCTGAAAGAGACCGAGCTTATCATTCTCCAAGCAGTTGTTTTGGTATGAACCATATTTGTTATAAAACTATGGCTGGTTTTCCTTGAAAAATAAAGGAAGACACAGGGTGGGCTGTTGAATAAAATATTTAAGAACTTACGAGCAAAAAAGATGGATTGGCCTTAAGCCAAGGACAGGAATAGTTTTCTTGTCATTTTCCTGTGACTTTACTTTGTCCACCGAAACTGTCAACCAAAGACCCATGGGAAGAGTTCTCACATACCACCCAGTGTGCAAGCATCTTTGTGCTCTGAGCCTACCTTTCTCTTGGAAAGTTGCTTTTCCTCACCTAGCTTGGGACTTGCCAATTTGACACAGAAATTTCAATCAGCACCACTAGGTATTGTGCTGCTGCTTTTCCTAAAGAGTTCCAGAAAATCCTTCTCTTTCTTCATCCTTCAAGCCATCCACCTTACATCTAGGACTACTGCTCCCATCACAGACCTCGATGCACCCAGATAAGACATTGCAATCTTTTCCTTTTCATAGAGTTCACCTTCTTCATCTTGAAAAATTCACATGAATAAGACTAGACAAAGCCAACATGTACATTGAGGGATGCCAGTTATTTACCTCCATGACACAGCTAAGATGATTTCATGTTCTCCAGCTGGACATTTTAGGGCCTAGGGGATATATCATGCTTTGGCTTCTGCACAGAAGGCTGTATTTCTAGACACATCACATCATCAGGAGATTTCTATCTCAACAACAGATTACTGTAATATACTTGGCTATTACAGCCTTTACTGCTATAATAAATAAGACATGATTAATCTGAGCTATAAAAGAAATGATAATAAAAACCATAATCTCTTATATTGGTGTAGTACTTTCCTTTAGTTGTTTTTTTTTTTTTTTAATTTTCAATCAATTTTCACACATGCTTAACTATTTTATCCAGACAAGGACCTTGGGAGAGAGGGAGAGGAAATAATGTTACTCAGCTATCAACCTTTACCAAGTTTACAGAGAAACCGAGAGAAGTGACTATCTCCAAGTCTCAGTTGATTAGTGGCAGAGTTTGACTAGAACCCAGACGATGTTACAAATGATTTTCTGCCTTTGTCCATGATGTACGTTCAAGTTCAGGAACCACTGTATACCACTGTCATACTTGCCAGGTTATTCTTTCACCCTGTTTACCACTGTGGCTGGGAAGAATCAGCAGGCAGGGAGGCTTCAGTCCAGGAGTCATTTGGTTAAATAATATCTCGGCCCTGCAACTCTAGAATGCACAAGACCAGAGACGAGGCCAGCCCTCCCCAATGTCCTCATGCCATGCCCCAGTCCTTCCCACTATCTGAAAGAACTCAAGAAGCCTGGCATGGAGGTAATTTAGCAGCCTGCTGTGTTCTCAAACAACGGCCCATAAACAATGATTGGCCAATTTCATTCTAATCTTCCCAGTTTTGCTCTAATTAAAATCAAGCTGCAGCTTTCAAACAGTTTAATTAAGACTGATTGGGAGAATGGCAAGGGGAGACTCAAGCTTGAGGAGGAGGAGGACGGATCATGGTTGGCAAGTCCCACCCTGCCATGGTGGGGTTCAGGGGCTCAGAGAGGGCACTAAGAGTGGTATGCTTTGCAGAATCAGCATGAAATACAACAGGCATATTGGAATGACGGGCCAGTGAATCTACAACACCAGAAGAAACTGAAGGGGAGGCTGAGTCAGATACCCCAGCTCTGTCCTCGCCCACCTTCTGCTTCCCAGAGCTCACCTGTTCAGCTATGGAGACAATGGCTCTGTTCACCTCTCCTCACCTCCTCATGTATTTGTCTTTGCTCAGCAAGTTGACATCATAGCCCATGCCATGCTTCTCTCCTCAAAAGCCTGCATGGGCTTCCCATTATCTACTTGACTCCAACATAATTACCAAAGACTGGCAGTTATTCCCATTATTCTACAAGTTTATGCCTTTTGCAGTGGGATAGCCCCTCCAGTATTTGAATGCATTTACTTTTTATGTGGGCTACCCTTCTTTGGGGGTAAATATTTTTAGTTCCTTCAACACATTTCCAGATTATTGGGGTCTCCTGCTCACCCTTCTCTGTTTATAACACACTTTGTCAGTGTATTTCTTTTTAAAGATGGCGGCCAATATTGAACACAATCCAGCAGTTATGTCCTGAGCTGCTCAGAGTATACTAGGACACAAGCTCTGAATACATCATTATCATCATCATTATGACCACTGTCATAGTTTCTGTTTACTGAGTCCCTATGTTGCCAGGCATGGAACTGGGTGCTTTATATATATATATAAACCATCATCACAATCTTACAAATGTAACTTTGACAAACTGAATCATCCTTCTCACCTGTATTAGAATGCCCTTTGACATGTGCCTTTGTGGAATCACTCACTTATATGACTAGCACTTATTCCCTTCCCACCATTGATACTGGACTTGGCTGGGTAACTTTGCAATGAACAATGGAATGTGGGCAGAAGTGACAGTAGGTCAATTCTGGGCCAAGGTTTTAAGAAGCATTGCCTGTTTCCTCTCTGCCTCTTGTCTCTCTGCTCTTGCCATTAGAATTTCTTCCCCCAGTAGCTGTAGCTGCTGACCTTTCAGCCTGAGCCCAGAACAAACATAATTGGAGTAAAGACCTAAAGGCCACCCTACAGACCCACAGTCTGAAGCACAGCTAACCCAGCCAACCCAGGGGTGCATAAGTGAAGAGAAATCATGATTGCTTTAAGCCATTTGTTATGAACATAATTGTTAGGTGATATATACCACAAATTTTAGTCCCATTTTATAGCTGAGCTAGGTGAGGCTCAAATAATTTAAGTATTTTAGCCAAGGACACATAGCTATGTAAAAGATGAAGACAGTCTATGTTCTTTCTACTATACCATGTTTCCTTTAATAATGTACCTGAATATTGCATTCATTCTTTTATAGATGAAAATATTCTTGGCTGAAAATATTCTTATGGTCAGTTGTTGTTGTGTGCGGTCAAGTCAATTCCGACTCATAGTGGCCCTATCGGACAGAGTAGAGCTGTCCTAGGCTGTAATCTTTACGGGAGAAGATTGCCATGTCTTTTCTCCCATGGAGCTGCTGGTAGGTTCAAACTGCCAACGTTTCGGTTAGCAGCTGAGTGTTCAACCATTGTGCCACCAGGACTTCCGACCCCACATTCCCTTCCAAACCCAGATTTATTTTTTTTCATATGAATTACAGCCAAGCCAGACCTCCTATGCCCTGTATTTGTGAAGTCAAGATTTTGAACTTAAATTTAGGGCTTGACATCTCACCCCATTATTAACTTCTAACTTGGTGGCAGTGACTAGAATGTTGTTGTCTAAGCTGTTTCCATTTCCTCCTAAATTTACAGATAGACGTTTCCCATCTTCCTCTGCATGTAAGTGTAGCTATGTGGCTGAGCTCTGAGCAATAGCATGTGAACCCAGGCCTAGCTCATAAGACCTCCCATGAAATCGTCCATGTGCTTTTTCTTTCCTTGTCTGCCAGGATACTGTGGAAGACTCTGAGGCCCAAAAGAATGGCAGAGTGACTATGTGGAAAGAGTCTTGGTCCTAAATGATTTCATGAGACAATCTCCTTTTTTATCCTCCCGAGACATTGCATGGAAGCATGACTTGAGCAAAAAAATAAACTTTCGTTAAGTCACTGAAATTTTGGGACTATTTATCCCGACAGTTTACCTACTCTGACCAATACTACCTTGATAGTATCAATCCAGTACTCCAGCCTGGCAAAGTAATCTTGACTCTTGGTTTTATTGGCTCTCTGGTTAAGAGTCCCTTTCAATTACCCGTTCTTATCATTCCTGTGGTCAAACAGCCATGTTCCCATTTCTCTTCAGCTCCATAACATTCCTACCTGGGGTCTGTCTTCTTGCTTTTTGGGCCTACATGGGCAATAGTGTTGGTCTTGGGGCCTTGATTTTATGCTTTGGGATCTTGGTTGTGAGTTGTGTTCTATAGGGAAAGCACCTGTCACTGTTGTGGATTTATTTTGAACTACCTGTAACTATAAAATCAATGGGTAGATTAACTCAAGCTACAGTTAAGGAGAGCAGTATCCAGATTTTAAGTGATAGATTTGATTAATGTATGGAGATTACAGTTGAAAGAGTTTGATAGAGTAAGACTACCTCTTCTTTCTTTCCTCATTCCCAATTAATCTCTCTCATCATTGTCCCTTCCTTACACTTCTCTAGATTTCCTGCTCTAATGTTTTCCATATTTACTCCTGGGAGACCCTTCACAAAAACAATATGCATAGAATCGGAGAAGATGGTAGAACAAAACTAAGTTCTTAAAAAAATGCCAGACTTA
The DNA here is from genome assembly GCF_000243295.1 of Trichechus manatus latirostris. NCBI lineage: Eukaryota > Metazoa > Chordata > Mammalia > Sirenia > Trichechidae > Trichechus > Trichechus manatus. The sequence continues at coordinate 13,869,723 of NW_004443957.1, read as the reverse complement.
GTGGACTGGTAGACACTAGAGGAACCTTCAAGACTACTGCTGTGAGATACCCTTTAAACTTTGAACTGAAATCACTGAATTTCAGCTAAATAACAAATTGGCGCATAAAATAAACACTGTTGCCTATGAGTACTGTGCTTCTTAAAAAAAAAAAAAAGTAATCTATGTGAGACCAAACATTTACTCTGAAGCAGAGATGAGAATGTCGGGGGGAGGGGGCAGGGAAGCTCGATGAATGGAAATGGAACAACCAGAGTGGAAATAATGAGAATTTTTACACAATGTGGAAAATATAACCAATGTTACGAAACAATATGTATAGAAATTGTTACATGGGAACCTAATTTGCTGTGTAAACATTCAGCAAAAACATAATAAAAAACTGAAAAAAAATGCATTTATCTTTAAATACACCAAATCTGTTTTTTAGTTATCACCACAATAATCTTATTAAAAAGTGATATTTTTGTACTCATTTTACTGATGAGAAAAAAGAGGCTGAGAGAGACAAAATAACTTGCAAAAAGTCACACAGATGAAAGCAGCAGAACTGCAATTTAAACCCAAGCATTCTGATTCTAGGGTCTAGAATCTCAGTCACTATGCAATGCTGCTTTCCACTTCTTATAACTCAATCCCAGAACACGCCATTCAATCTCACAGAACGACTTTTTCTCTTATTAAGTCCTTACATGTGCCAGACATGATGCTGGAAGCTGAAAGTATAAACATGAAATAAGATGTGTTCCTTGCTGGAAGGAGTGCATAGTAAGTAAAGAGCAAAGAGGGCTAAATAAGTAGGTATATACCATATTTTACACAAATAACACTCACCTTCTATGTTTTTTGCCAACCATGCCCTCTCCCTGTGAGGTATTTTAACGCCTGCTATGTCAATTATTTTTATACGTTGCTGTAAAAAAATTAGCATAGCATGCTTACAAAAATACCTCATGGGAGGAGGGCACCGTTGGCAAGGAAACTTAGAAGGCGTGTGTTATTTGTGTAAAGATATGGTAGGTAGGTAGGTAGGTAGATAGATGATAGACAGACAGAGAGATAGATGCAAAGAACAACCTCTATAGCAGAAATATGAACAGAGTGATGGGGAATTGAAGGTAGGAATAATTAAGTTTCTTACAGGAGTTAAAGAAGACTTCATAGGGAGGTGGTATTTGAGGGGATATGAAAGATAAGTAAGAGCTTAGCAGGTAGAGAAAACAGGAAGAGCTTTATAGGTAGAGGCAATGGGATATGCAAAGACATGGCATCTAAAGGAGTCTTCTGTGTCTGGGCAGATCTGGAGATCTTCAGCGGAACTGGAATAAAGAACAAGCAGGAAGAAATGGTGGGACACAATCACTGGCACAAGGTCAGTATTCACTGAATATTTGCTGAAAGAGTGAATGGATGGATTCTGAAGAGACTTACATGCTGAAAAAAAAAATGGGTTTGAGTTTTATCCTTCAGGCAATGAGGAACCAAAGGGTCTTTAGGCAGGGTGGATTGGAGAAGAGAGAAAAATCCAAGTGGTAAGCCATGATAACAGGAGAAGAAAGAAGAGACTATCTTAGAAAGACGCTTCTGACATGAAAGCCATACAATTCAGATGGAGGAATAGGGGCTGGGGAGAGACAAGAGGTACGGCAACCAGGTAGCAAGTGTTGTATGGAAGATACAATAAGTACAATAGAAAACATGATCAGTTCAGTTCTGGGCACGATTTCACCACTGAAACTAAATCTCAGTCTGCCAAATCAAACCTAAAATGAGGTAGATGCAGTTCTCTGAGAAGCTGAGAAAAAAGTCAGGAATTTTTCCTACATTTAATGAATTAAACACCTGTATTCTCTCAACACAAGTCTAGTACACATTTCCAACTTTTCATGAAGCTCTGGTGTTTCAGCCGCTGAGCACAGTCAGCACACAATACAGAGCCAACTGTGCAAGAAGCTGACTCAATGCTAACGTTGCGTTGACCTCTGTTACTGGTAAACAAACTATGTAGGCCATGTCGAGGGATCGTTAGGTATTTACGTGCCTCTGTGGATTTAGGAGGAGTCACTCCCCTTCCTGTCCCTCCAGTGCGCCTATTACCTAGGATCATCATTGCTAATCTTCAAGAACTGTGTAGAATGCAGGAAGTTACAGAAGTCTGGGGAGGGGAAAATGCCTGATCTGAAAAACTCCAGAATGGCAAACTGATACTGATCTGGGACAAAATCCTTGAGTACTTTGAAAGGTTAGCAAGCGAGCAAACTCCTTAGGAACCAGATTTGGCTCAGGAAGAAAATATTGTGTCAAAATAAATTTCTTATATATTCTTTATGAAGAAAGATGAACGAGGGAGAGTTGGGGGGAGGGACAAGTAGGCCTTGAGAGAAAGAATGTGAAAAGAGGGGAAAGAGAAAAGAATCTCCAGAGGGAAGCTATGAGAGTGCTAACAACTCTAGGAATCAGGGAAAATACTATCTGCCTTCACATATCTACAGACCTGTTGTAAAGAAGAGGTGTTTAGAGAAATAAGAGAAAGCAGAGCTAGGACCAGTAAGTGGAAGTTACGGCAAGAAAGACTATGATTCAATTTCAGAAACATCTTGAAAGCATTTGGGGCTGTTCAGTGGAAATTGGCTTCAGTGAACACCTCAGGACTGGAATTGTTTAAGCCAAGGCTGGCTGACCACCTGCTTGGGGATTTGTAGAGTGGTTGCACTGGGTGAGAAATAGATGATTTTAAAGTTTTTTTCTAATTTACAGACCCTGGTATCACTCGGTTCTGATCTGTCCCTCCCATGTGGTCAGGCTTCCTTGCACCCAGACACTTTCAGCTTTGCCCTCTTATCCAGACCATTAAGTTCTGCTCTGTGGTTCCCAGTTTTAATGTCTGGCTTGACTGTGATATGCAGGCACCAAAATGCACACAGCTCTGCTTGGTGCACGCAGAGGGCAAAAGAATGTATTACCAGCTTCCGCAGTTACATTCTTCTATTGGTCTCACTTTAGCATGAATTTCTAAATGAACCAAGCCAACATGCAAGGACTTACATGGCCTCCCTTCCTCTCCACAGCCTCTTTATTAGACTTTGAACTGAGAACACAATACAGAACCAACTGAGCACGAAGCTGATTTAACATGCTAAAGTTGACCTCTGTTCCTAGTAAACTAACTATGTAGGCCATGTCCAGGGATCATTAGGTGTTTACATGCCTCTATGGATTCAGAAGGACTCACTCCCCAAAGAGTCTTTCTTCCTGTCCCTCCTCCGTCACCAACATGTCCCCAGGTGAGGCACAGGCTTTCTCAATACAGAAAGAAAATATTCTGGCTGCCTCATTTTCCTCCCACCAGGGCCTCCTGCCTGGCCAGGGAGACGTCTTGCTCACTGACTCATTCTGTCTTCCAGAGCGTGTCTGTTCTTTGAAGGGAAGGGGGAAAGAAGCACCTTTCCAGGCTCAGGGGAGAACCCGGCAGGGAGCATTAAATACGTGCAGAGAGGAGGACTTCATGCAGACTTCTTCATCTTCCCCAAAACACAGCCTGGGTATAACAACCGTAATCTGCCCATAGCTATGCCTACAAACCCTAAGACTGACTCAGAGGTCCCAGCCACTAGGCGTTTTTCTCTGTTTCATCCGATTCCATAGTTTTCTGGGGATGCCATGGGTAAGTGAGAGGATCCTAGAACATATACCCATCTAGTCACTGTAAGAAAAGCCAAATTTACAAAGTAGCCCAATAAGCAGAGGTGATTTGCAGCACCAGTTTTCTTCCAAGTAAACGTGTGTTTATAGATTAATAGCTACCTGATCCTAAAGTCAGAAGCTAGGGATTTACTTAACACTGAATTTTTCTATGCCATTGCCAGGCAAAAAAATAAGATACTGCTTCTCTGGAATGGCATTTAGTGTCCCTGTTGTAGAGGATTCGATTTACAAAAATTCAATTTATACTGCACCCTTATAGAAACATGCCAGTTGTGCAAAGGCAGCACGTACAGAGTTTTCTGTGGGTGAATGTTTCAGGAAGATATTTTTGTGATCTTCAAACTCATTGGAAGGCTTCCTCCCACTCTGGGTTCCCCAGAGCCCATGTGCAGATGGAGAACGGTGGTGGAAATGGAGGGCTACAGGTTCTAAGAGTGGGATGAGCCGCCCTCCAGCCCCCTGAGGCTCATCTTCTGCATCCCAAAGATCTGCTGCTATGCTAAAAGGAAGAGTGGGAGAGGCAAAGAGCCCAGGCGGTTACAACTTGGAGACACTGTTTCTCTCGGAGCATTCAGGATTCCAGGCTTGGATCATGTATTTGACTCAATAATAATCATTCAATGGTCAGGTCCCCTATTTTATAAGTGAATACTGGCTCTGCATCTTACCAGCTGTGTGACTTAAATCCCTCTAAAACTCAGTGTTCTCATCTCTAATATGGGTGTGCAAATAATGTCTCCCTTGTAAGGTTCTTGTAAGAATAATTTGAATCAATGTATATTAATTGACAGTGTTGCTTTTGTTATTGTTAGTTGCAGTCAAGTCAATTCTGACTCATGGTGACCCCATGTGTGCAGAGTAGAGCTGCTCCATAGGGTTTTCAAGGCTGTGAACTTTCAGAAGCAGATTGCCAGGCCTGCCTTTCGAGATGCCTCTGGCTGGTTTCAAACCGCCAACCTTTCAGCTAGTAGTTGAATGCTTAACTGTTTGCAGTAATGAGGGACTCTATATTAATTATTAGCACTTTTGCTTTCTTTCCCTACATTAAATAGAAACTCTGGCCAACTCTTTTGCCCTCACAGAACCATCTATTTTATTTGCCTCCCTTACTCCTTTCTTCCCACGGGAAAATCTGGGAAACTGGGAGGAGCTTGCTGCCATTTGGTCCACGATTCAGGATGGTGTCGAAGCATCAGAGTTCCTGCTCACACATTGTCTTGGCTTCTGCTGTCTCTTGGACATACATGCCCTCAAGTGGACATAATCCTCTGATCGTTTTCTCCTCCTCACTTGGCAGAGCTCCATCAGAGGGTGGCCTCCTGCCCACCCCACCTCCCCAATCTCAGTGATGTCATCTCCAATTGCTTCACTTAGGATTGGGTAAATCAGTCAGATGGGCAAATAGGATGAAGTAATCTTTAATCTGGGTTGGGGGCGGGATTGCGGGGATTAGAATTCCTCTTTCAGACTCAGGCCCAAATCTTCATCTCCAACCCAGTTTCATAGTAATAAATCTACCCCACTTGCCTTCAGCTCTTTGTGTGCAGACTTACCCATTTCTAACCCTAGGGAGGAAGAAGGGTGATTGGCATAGTAATTCCTTGCACACAGCACTTTGCACTTCTTCAAAGACCTAGGCCCACTTGCCATCACTTGCTGGCATGGGTTGTTCTTGTGGGCAGAGCTCCCCAAGGACTGGGCTGTGTCCCAGCACTGGTAGGGTGGCCAACACATACAAAAGCTCCATAAGTATGTCCTGGATGAACAAATTCCCTGCCATGTGCCCCTCACTGTCCAAAACTCCATGTACTAAAATACTTTTCTTGTGGGAGGTGTGGGAAGCCCTGAGATGGGAAAATTGTAGCAGAAGGCGAATTTAAAAAAAAAAAAAAAAAAGAAGAAGAGAGAGAGAAAGAGAATCTCTGACCCAGAAAAAGTTCTTCTCTTGAGGAGAAAAAAGGAAAAAAAAAAAAAAAACCACATAACCAGCCAGTCTCCCCGATCTGCTGTATCTGTGGGTAACAATGTCTAGATGAAGCTTACCCAACTCCTTTCTACAGATACTCGTCTCTAAGTAGCAATTCATTCATGAAAAAAATTAATTATTTCTTGAAGCAAAAATTAATCCTCTTTTCCTCTGCCTGACTGCCTCAAGATCTCTCTACTAAATCTCATCAAAAAACAAAACTGAAAGCACTACAAAATGACAGTAATAAACTCACACCTATCAATAATTACACTGAATACAAATGGCCTCAATGCACCCATAAAGAGATGGAGAGTGACAGAATGGATAAAAAAAACAGGATCCAACAATATGCTGTCTACAAGAGACACACCTTAGAAACAAAGA